>NC_041384.1:339570552-339573227 GCF_002162155.2 Triticum dicoccoides
GCCACGCCGCGCCACAAGAGCACCAACCCAGGCCGCAGTCACGCCCCGCCCACCCCCCATCCTCCTTCTGCAAATACCGCCGCCGGAGCACCACTCCTAGGCCGCTGCCGCACCGCCCCTCCCCGCGCGGCCAGGGCTCCCCCGAGCCACCTTCCTCTCCACGTGCGGCCAGGGCTCCCCATGGCAGTGCGCCGCTGCACCCTCCCCATCGCATCCACTTCGGTCCCAGCCCGACCACCACCGGATCCGCCCTTTCCCGGCCCTACCTCCGCTGGATCTACCCCACCTGATGGCCTTCGACAATGGCAGCACCGTCAGGGTCCCGGGTCGTCCTCTCCCTCTCCAGCGAGCGGTCCTGCTCCAGGACAAACGATGCTGATGGTGGTAGCCAGCATGACCGCTCCTTCGGCAGGCCCGGGAACAGCCACAAAGGACACCGGCTTGGAGCAGCAGGGTCGGGAGCACCACCACCGCGTGCAATTTGGTCTTTTTAGTTTTGTTTAGTTTGTAGTATTGCAGTGCAGTTTTCTTCATGGAGACGTCCAGTGGTTTGTAGTCTTGAAGTGCAGTTTTCTTCTAGGAAACGTCTAGTGCTCGTTTTGGTGTGCGATGGGAGTATACACATATACATGTATGATTTTGTTGCAGTTTCCTGGTGGTGCGCTTGTAGTCCGGTGCACCCGCACAGGAAGTGCTTGTGGTTCAATCTGCGGAAAACCGTTGATGCAGTACACTTGTCTTGTCTCAGAAGCCATGATGCATTCATAAAAAAGTGAAAGAAAAAAGGAAGAATAATAGGGATGGTTCATTTTTTCAAGCATATTTTCGAGGAAAAAATTATTTGTTAAAAAGAGTAATGCATGTTCTCTTTGAGGCAGTGCACTTCTCTAAAGAAAAAGTAAAAAAGAAAGTTATCGCAAATTCGCTCTAAGAAAATGCAGTCACAATAATACTCCTTCGAGGTTCACAGAAACAAAAACGTCTTAAAGAAGATCACTTCTCATTACATGTAGTTCACTCGGTCAGTCCTTGCGGTCCATTCGTCTTGTCTACGCGTGTAAAAAATATTAAGTTTGAAAAAAACTCACGGGGTTCATTATTGGGAGTGTCACGTTCCATTCAAGGTAGTCTCGAGGTTCACTTTTCATAGTATTGTGGTTCACCAACGCTCGTCCTAAAGTGCACTCCACCTCGTTTGGGAAAATTTGGTAGTCTTGAGGTTCACTTTTCGCAGTATTGCGGTTCGCCAACGCTCGACATGAAGTGCACTCCACCTCGTTTGTGAAAATTTATGTCTCACAAAAAAAATTTACGTCCCACGAAAAAGAAATCATGCAGTGCACTTGTCTGACCAATGAAGTGTGTTTTTTAGTCTAAATAAGTGCGGTTTTCTGTCTGATGCAGTACGGCTCGTTTACGGTAGTCTCGAGGTTCACTTTTCATAGTATTGTGGTTCACCAACACTCGACATGAAGTGCACTCCACCTCATTTAGGAAAATTTACGTCCCACAAAAAAGAAATCATGCAGTGCACTTGTTTGTCCAATGAAGTGCGGTTGTTTGTCCGATGTAGTGCGGTTTTCAGTCGGATGAAGTACCCACGTCGATTTGGTGTCGCGAAAAACAGAGTGTACGCATTTTGATAAATTTAAAACTGCTCTTAAACTGTAAGGAATTAGAGAGAGTGTTCTACATGAAAAAGTTGCGTCTCGTCGATATCTTTCCAACAGCGTATGATTTGAATTATTCGGACCAGCCGTTCGTAAAAATTTCGCAAAAAAACAGCCGCTGCCTCTCGAAGTCAGCCGCACGATTTTCAAAATTAACTAAAATCCGTAAGGAATCTCAAAACCATTTCAACATATGAAAGTTGCGCCTTGTCCGTAGCTTTCCAATGGCGTATCATATGTCTCGTTTCGACAAACGGTTAGAAAACTGGAGCAAAAACAGTACCAAAAATTTCAATTTTTTTGAAAAAACAGAGTTCCGCGATTTAGTAAATTTGAAACTGCTCTTACACCGTAATGAATTAGAGAAAGATTTATATATGAAAAAGATGCGCCTCGACGATATCTATCCAACGGCGTATCATTTGCTTCATACAACAAGCGGTTTAGAAAAAAACACGAAAAAATGCTCGCTGCCACTCGTCATCAGCCGCACTATTTTCAAAACTGCTCTTAAACCGTGTGGGATCTCAAAAAGTGTTCAACATGTCGAAGTTGCGCCTAATCCATAGCTTTTCAATGTTATATTACACACCTCATTCCGATAAACGGTTAAAAAATTAGAGCAAAAACAGTATCGAAAAAATAACGCGTGCAGTTTTTTTCGACGAGAAGTTCACTAGTCTCTATTGCAGTGCTCGTCGTCAAAATGATGCAGTGCGCTTCTGTTGAGCGTGCAGTGCCGAAGTGGTGTGCAGAATAGTTATTTTGCTAATATTAGCAGAATAGACCGTCTGTATATATATATATATATATATAGGACGCGCAGAGGTCCTCCTGAGATCTGAAAACCCGCAATTAGCACCCGATAAAAAAACACCCGGGCCCCAACCTCCCACCCCCCGCGTCTCCACCCCCCGCAACCGCCGCCGCGTCCACTCCCAGTCGCCACGCGCCTTCCCCATGGATCCCCGCCGCCGCGCGCCTTCCACGGGGAACCCCGCCGCC
>NC_041384.1:339573606-339579463 GCF_002162155.2 Triticum dicoccoides
GTCGTCCCGCCTCCTCCCTCCTCCCCTGCCTTCTTCCCCAACGCCGTCCCAGACCTTCGGCCGAAGCAGCCACCACATCCCGATCCACCCACCGGCGACACTCGTCCCCGTCCCCGCGCGCCGCATAGCCCCCGTACCGACCACCCCTCGCGTGGATCCGACCCCGGCGACACCACCTCACCTGGATCTGGCCCGCGGCGGCCCCACGCTGCCCAACGCCAAGATTCGGCGGTGGTGCCGACCCCGAGCACCACACCCACCGCCGCCCAGGGGACAACCTTCTCCTAGTGCTCCACCGGCGACACCTTACCCTCCCAGCGCTTCACCGGTCCAGCCCATGTCAAAGGACGGCCGTGGCACTCCACCCGAACCACGTGGCTCGTCTTCAAAACATCAGGTATTGCCCCTCCCCGTCTACAATGAACTATTTCTCCATGAAGATCTGATCTTCTTTGAATTTGCACGAAAATTCCCTGCAAAATAATTGTATCTGTATATTTGGCTTCTGAAAAAATGCATTCTGAAGAGGAGTTTTCCCTTTAGGTGAGGAGAGAAACTCGTTCGCTTTCTCTGCTTCTCTTGATATTCTTTATTCATTCGGATTGTACTCATCAGCAGGTCGAATAGAGATCTCGTGGCAGGTCGAACAAGATGCTTGTGCCACTTATTCTGCTAGTCGCTATCCCCAGCTGTGAGACCTTCTCACCATAAAACAGAGCACACAAGACTCGAGCTGCTAGTCGCCATTCTGCTTCTCGAGAAATCCGTAGGAACCATATGTTATGGCCTGGCTTCTACTGAAATTGATGTGCACCATGTTCCTGCACCCTATTACTCATATTCATTTATTTCATTTCATAGCTTCGATTTGGAACTTGTTACGTTTATTGTGCGGAGACTTCACAAAATATGAACAAAAAAGAAAGTGTGTTATGGACCTTGTAACTCTTTCCCCTTTTTTCTATTCATGCATGTTCTTCACATGATTTGATGGAAGGAAGTTCGTGTAAACCACCGAGTTTACATACATCTAAAAGAAGTATGTATGTTTTAAAGTAATCTGGAAGTTCAAGGATTATTGTCTACGAGAGTTCAATCATTGGATTTTGGGAAGAATTCATCTTATGATAAAAAATCCAATGAGAAAAAAAATTCATTCATCAAAAGAATTGCACAAAACAATTTTTGGGAGGTTTGAAAAGTTATATTTTGAAAATGTGCACAAAGGAGTGAAGAAAAAAGATGGGCTCCACAAAAATAATGACGAAGTTTAAATAAAAAAGACGAAGAAGTTGAATGCTTGTTAGAAACCCAAAGAAGGTCATTAAAAAAGCATCTCAAACAATTTTTATAAAAAATATTTTCTCTATTAAAATAAACCTAGAAGTTCAAATTTAAAAACGGAGCAGCTCGATGTCTATCCGAAAGTAGGATTTTTTCATTACTAAAAGAAAATAAACCAGGAAGTCCAAATTAAAAAGATGGAGAAGTTCGATGATTATAGAAAACTAAGAATTTCCTCGTTATTAAAGAATGGAAACAAGAAGTTCAAAAATTAAAAAACAAGAAGTTCAACTTTTAAGCGCTTCAAAATTTCATAAACATATTAAGAAATAAAACCAAGAAGTCCAAATTAAAAAGATAGAAAAGTTCGATGATTGTAGAAAACTCAGAATTTCATCGTTATCAAAAAAGGAAACAAGAAGTTCAAAAATTAAAAATAAGAAGTTCAACTATTAAAAAATAGAGCGCTTCAAAATTTCATATAAAAAATTAAGAAATAAAACCAGAAAGTCCATATTAAAAAGATGGAGAAGTTCTATGATTATAGAAAACTCAAAATTTCCTCATTATTAAAAGAATGAAAACAAAGAAGTTCAAAATTAAAATAACAAGAAGTTCAATTTTTAAAAATAGAGCGCTTCAAAAATTCATAAGAAAGATTAAGAAAAAAACAAGGAAGTCCATATTAAAAAGATGATGAAGTTCTATAATTATAGAAAACTCAGATTTTCCTCGTTGTTAAAGATTGGAAACAAGAAGTTCAAAAATAAAAAAAAGTTCAATTTTTAAAAATAGAGCGCTTCAAAATTTTATAAAAAAGGATTAAGAAATTCAGATAAATATTTATAAAAAACTCAGATATTTTCACGTAACCGAGAGAAGTTCGATTGATAACTGCCAGAAGTTCACGTACTACACGGTGTGCATTTTGTATTAAAAAAAGAATGAAAAAGCAAAGACTAAAAGTTTTGTTGTTATAAGTGCAACTCCTCGGTCAGAGAAAGTTAAAAAAATTATTGTGAGAGGGGTTTGTACAAAAGAAGTATCATTTATGTAACACTGATGATGTATGAGAAAATTACAAACGAAAATACGTCACAGAAGTTCAACTGAAAACAGCAGGAAGTTCAATTACTACAGTGGATGGATTTTAGATGAAAAACTTTTAAAATCGTCACGAGTATGAAAAAACGATCAACACAGAAAAGTTGCATGTTTACAGTAGCTTTCCAACGGTATGTCATTCGCTCAATTCCGGTGAGTGGATGGAGAACTACGAACAGTGGATGGAGAGCTACAAGAAAAAAATCACATGAAAAATAGAGTGAAGTTCAGGTACATTCGCCGAGAAGTTTAGGTTCTTCACGCAGTGCATTTTCGAATAATCTGTTTCGCGATAAAGGCAGAACGAATGATCTCGCCGTTTTCGAAATTACTTGAAAACGGCTAGGAATCAGAGAAAACCATCAACATGAAAAAGTTTCGCATTTTCCTTAGCTTTTCAGCGGTATATTATTTGCCCCATTCCGATAAAGTTTGTAAAACTTACGGCGAAAATACGTTTTTATCCATTTTCCAAACTGACATTAAACCATAATGAATTAGGAGAAGCAATGTATATAGAAAAGTTTCGCATTTGTTCAAGCTTTCCAACGCCATATCATTTGCTGCATTCGGACGCACGGTTAAAAAATTAGCTCGAAAATACGAACTCGGTAGGACTTGGACCATTTTCTAAATTACTCTTAAACCATTCAAAATTAGAAAAAAAAACTTTCAAGATGAAAAAGTAGCGCATTTTCATAAGCTTTCCAACGTCATATCATATGCCTCCATTGGATTAGCCGTTTAGAAATGACATCGAAAAAACGAACTCAGCTGTTCGGTTTACGAAATTTTACTTTTTTTTCAAATTACTCTTTAACCATAGGTAATTAGAGAAAACTTTCAACATGTGGAAGGAGCGGTTTTGCAGCAGCTTTCCAATGCCATATTATATGCCTCATTCCGATAAACGGTTTAGAAATGCGATCGAAAATACGATTCACGTTTTTTGTGCGAAGAAAAACGGTTTTCAAAACTGCTCTTAAACCGCTTATATTTTGCCAAAAAATTAAGTTGGGTCATGATATTGGGGTCCATAGCTTTCCAACGGTATATCGCAAGCCCCATTTGGGCAATTTTGGCAGAAGTTCAACCTAGTTCACAGGGAAGTTCAACATACTACTAGCGGGGCAGGTCATGTTGTGATCAGAATAGTGTTTATGTATATATATATGTATATATATATATAAGAAGAATATGCAACTGAACACTCGATTCTTGAGTATGGTTTGTGCTTCTAACAAAATTATTGTGAATCTGATCCTTGAGTTGCACTGTCATATACTGCCAACTCACAGTGTAATACGTTATGATGGTGCGTAGTGTTGTACTCATGCAGGCTGGGTGTCTTATGTGGGAAGCCATCCGAGTAGCTTGTTGAAGAAGACTTGACATCTTACACTCAAAACTTTTCCCGTAGTGGCGTGCTGGAGAAGACTACGTTCCATACCTGAGAAGCTTCTCCTCCGGTTGCTCTTTGAGAAAGATTCAATTCCTTATGTTAGAAGCCTTTATCGAGGTTTCTTGCTGTGAAAGACTAGGTATCTTGGACCAGAATCTGTCCATATATTGTACTTAGGAAAAATTGAGGAGCCTTGCATCATAAGCTTCTTCCGAGAACGTGTGGAGAAAGACTGAGTTTTGCATACCCAAAGCCTCAGACTATGATATGCAGACTGAAAGCCATACACACCCATAATATTTTGCGGCTTTGACCAAAAATATACCGTTGATCTTGCACCTGACTTGTCTTCCTACGGGCTGGATCATTACTGTTGTGAGGGTTAAATACTAATGTATACTTGATGTGTTTACCTGAGCTTCTTCCAAATATTTGAAATCCTTATTGCTTCTTCGAGTCCGCTGTCGATTGTCGAGCAACTTCCATAAGGTGAAAATAAGTTAACACCGAGGGCCCAAAAGAAAGAAGCAAAAGAAACAACTCAACTAAACAAAAGCACACAAAAACAATCAACTCACAGACAAACAAAGTCACATATTACTGCTAGTCACACAATATGCATGCCTACTTAAGCACACAAATCTCGCAGGTTCTCCGGTACTATGATCTAGCATGTTGTGATGGTGTGCACGAGGACGAATCAATGTGTGGAAAAGTTGGTGTAAACACACCTACATCAAGTGCAGGCTTATCAAGGTAGCATCCTTGACTAGCTCGGAAGCGAGGACATACTTGGTAACCATGTAGTGGGACACGAATGTCATGACCACATCATCATCAAGCGGGCGGAAGGGATCCATACTCTGTGACGCCCCCGATTCAATCGTACACTAATCATGCACGCAAATGTGTACGATCAAGATCAGGGACTCACGGGAAGATATCACAACACAACTCTACAAATAAAATAAGTCATACAAGCATCATAATACAAGCCAGGGGCCTCGAGGGCTCGAATACAGGTGCTCGATCATAGACGAGTCAGCGGAAGCAACAATATCTGAGTACAGACATAAGTTAAACAAGTTTGCCTTAAGAAGGCTAGCACAAACTGGGATACAGCTCGAAAGAGGCGCAGGCCTCCTGCTTGGGATCCTCCTAACTACTCCAGGTCGTCGTCAGCGGGCAGCACGTAGTAGTAGGCACCTCCGGTGTAGTAGGGGTCGTCGTCGACGGTGGCGTCTGGCTCCTGGACTCCAGCATCTGGTTGCGACAACCAGAAAGAAAGGAAAGGGGGAAAAGGGGGGAGAAAGCAACCGTGAGTACTCATCCAAAGTACTCGCAAGCAAGGAACTACACTACATATGCATGGGTATATGTGTAAGGAGGCCATATCAGTGGACTGAACTGCAGAATGCCAGAATAAGAGGGGGATAGCTAATCCTATCGAAGACTACGCTTCTGGTAGCCTCGTCTTGCAGCATGTAGAAGAGAGTAGATTGAAGTCCTCCAAGTAGCATCTTCAAGTAGCATCTTCAAATAGCATCGCATAGCATAACCCTACCCGGCGATCCTCTCCTCGTCGCCCTGCAGAAAAGCGATCACCGAGTTGTCTGTGGAACTTGGAAGGGTGTGTTTTATTAAGTATCCGGTTCTAGTTGTCATAAGGTCAAGGTACAACTCCAAGTCGTCCTGTTACCGAAGATCACGGCTATTCGAATAGATTAACTTCCCTGCAGGGGTGCACCACATAGCCCAACACGCTCGATCCCATTTGGCCGGACACACTTTCCTGGGTCATGCCCGGCCTCGGAAGATCAACACGTCGCAGCCCCACCTAGGCAAAACAGAGAGGCCAGCACGCCGGTCTAAACCTAAGCGCACAGGGGTCTGGGCCCATCGCCCATAGCACACCTGCACGTTGCGTACGCGGCCGAAAGCAGACCTAGCCTAGTGGCGTTCCAGTCCAATTCGGCGCGCGCCGCTCCGTCGCTGACGTCTGAAGTGCTTCGGCTGATACCACGACGTCGGGATACCCATAACTACTCCCACGTAGATGGTTAGTGC
>NC_041384.1:339579473-339748422 GCF_002162155.2 Triticum dicoccoides
GGGGGGGCGGCTGGGCCGGCCGGTCGGCCAGCTGGGCCGGGGCCCAACGGGAGGGGAGGTTTTCTCCCCTTTTTTTTTTCTGGTTTTGTGTTTTCTCTTTTTCTTTTAGTTTTTCTTTTTTTTATATATATATCGATTCGCATTAAGTAGAGCCATCAGTTGATTTTTGTAAAAAGTGTAACTTGCCTCATAACTCAAATTGCATTGAATGGCACTGCCACAAAAAGTTTTACTCCAGAATAAATTAGTTTAATATTTTATAAAATTACCAAAGGCATTTTATTAATTGTTTTGCTGCTGTTTTATCCACTTATAGTATTTAAACATTTTATGAAAGTGTGGTTCCTCCACCGTAGTTACTTCTGCACCGTTGGGCACAACCCGAACATTTTAGTTTTAAAGTTCGAAAATCTTGATGTTTGCCTTTTATTAAATTTTGAATTTGAATTGGTTTTTGAACTAACGCGGGATTATCAACAATAACTGCGGTGACGTGGCATCATTAACGGGGGATTACTGTAGCTAAATACCCGGGTGTCACATACTCGTTCAAGGAATAGGATAGCGGTGGAAAGCTGAGTCTGCTGACATTACCCTTTTTTATGACTAAGATCATTAAGGGTTACCAACACGACAAGATAAAAGGACGATATGGGATAGAAGCATGTCTATCACCGAAATGATAGGTGGGGATGAAGAAAAGAAACTGGTGCGGTACCTCGACACCATCCTGCAAACGGTGGCCGGAATACTTGGCATCACTCCGCTTGGACAGAAATGACACCAAACACCGAAGAACAGGATCAAAGGAAACTAGAGGGATGCAGGGATTGAGATGTAGTGGATCTGTACCAATGCCATCTACACCCACAAGATAAACCGTTAGCAACAAATCATAAGGCTATATGCATGCTATGCAACAAACAAATGCAGCAACCAATGCAACAAACAAGCCAGATTCCATACTACTGATTTCTACCGCTCGCGCTCACTAGGGCGTCCTACAACCAGACCTGCTCTGATACCAAGCTCTGTGGCACCCCGGCTGGGAGAAACCGGAACACCCCGTATTCTAGCCTAGAGGTTAAGTCTTCTGGAATATGGCACTGCCTGACATAGAACAAATCAGCTCTTATTACAAAGTATAAGGTACAAAGGTATGATGTTACAAAGGGTCACATCAGCATGGCGACACTATGCCTGCTAAGGTAGCTCTATGCTAGCAGCAGAACAACTCATGGCAGCGGAACAACAATGATGGTGGTGAAGTCCACTCCACAGGGACTCCGGCTGGAACACGATCTAGCTCACACGATCAGTAACCTCGACAAGCAGTCAATCACGGCATCACCTGCAATCTGGCATGACACGCCAGGTCAGTACATCGAATATACTTGCAAGCTCACAACAAACAAAAGCATCAAGGTAAAACAACAACATAGCATCAACAAATTAAGTTATTAACTACTATGATGCAGAAGGAATAACTAAGATGGTACGGTACTACTAAGATTACTACTGAACCACCTTCTCAAGAACCATCTTACTCTTGGCTATCCATCCAAGTAATATGTCACCTTGATCACCTCGTGATACCTCCTCGTGATCCCCACATGATCACATCACAACTGAAGGATCATCCTCGAGATCATCCCAACATCGTCATCAACATCCTGCCAAACTATTACTGCTCACTTAATCAACATATAAGTCATCTAAAAGTCATTCTGTCACTTGAGTGTTGACCGAACGGTGTGACCTAGTACGAACTGTGCCCACGACCGAGGATGCCGCTATCGATAGATTAAACACACTCTGCAGAGGTTAGCACACTGTACCCACACCACAGAACCCATGGCCTTGTTCTCGCATTCAGGTGGACCAATGGCGTTCCGACAAAACCAATCTACTGCATGACACTCTCCTGGCCACTCCGACCAACTCCCATTTGGGCTAAGTCATGGATGGCCCCAATGCCACTCTGTACATCCAACGACCACTATCGTGGCAAAACAAAAATGGTCCCAAACAGGGACAAAAGCGCGCAAAAAACTCGGGCACACAAGGCTTACGACCGCCTACCTGATCAGGGTAGCGCGCGCACATAACGTTCCCTAGTTGGTTGCACCAGCAAGATGCATAACAAAGACCACATTAGGGCCTTCCTATAAAGGTAAATGTGGTTGCGCTAGAAAAGCCCGGTTCGGTGGCACCTAAGCAACGAAATGACGGAATTTGTCCCCAAGGTAGATCTGTGTTAACTGATACTCTGATATCATATCAACCTGTGATCCAAGTTCTAGCAACATCCAACAAATGATCCAGAGCATACTACCGTCATATCAAAATACTCCGAGGACAACATATCACTAATATCATGATGAACCCAGATATAATTTTTCTACTAATCCAATAACAAGAGCAAGATAGCTAACCATAGATGAGCATGATATCATCATATCCAAAGTAATACTCCAAAGCATAATATCAAGTATTATCATGAAAATAATCATAATAGCCACTAATAATACAATGGCAACATGGCATCCTCATTCTTGAAAACATTAGTCCTAGAAATCCAAACAACATCATGGCAATAGCAAGATCAAAATACTCCAAGAAATGCCATGAATAAATCATATGTAGCTAGTGCAAGTTTTATGCAAGTTTAAATAAATGAACCATGGCATTGCATTGCAATCATGCAAGTGGAGAGTGTGGCTTGCCTGGGATGGACGGATTCACCGGGAAGAATTGCGAGAAGCTCGCGGAAATAATCACCAGAAAACTTTCTCTCCCGGAGGGGGCTGAATAAGGGCAGGGGCAAAATGGTAATTTTTAGAATGTTACAACATCATAAAAATGATACCAACAGAACGGGCTCGATGAGACGACAACGTGGGCTTTGGAATCACCTGATTCGGAGTTGTGAGTGAGAATTTATAAGGCTTTTTTTTGCCAGGGACCTTTCTATAAAAATATATCCAAAAACAAGTCCCTGACTGGAAAAACGGAAAATGCATTTCATGAATTACGCTTTCCAGAATAGGAAAGCGCATTCCAACCTACAACCATTCTTGAATGCGCTTTTGATCAGGGAAAATGTGTTCCTGGGAATACGCTTCCACTAATCCATGTCAGCGGCCGGCTGGGTCAGCGATAAGAGGCTGACAAGTTGGACCTGACGCTGACTTTTCTTCTCTAGCTTGCTCCTTCTTCTACCTCGCATCGAGACAGAGAGAGGGCGAGGCCGGGTGCGGCCTGCGGTGGGCCTGGCAGCTCCGGCCACCTCTGGTGGAGCTGGGACCACCGGAGCGCTCACCGGGGAGCGCCACATCGAGGACGCCCAGCAGGGGCTGCGGGGAAGTGTCGTGGGGCAGGCCGATGCGGGATGACAGAGGCAAGCTCCGGCAGCCATTACAGCAGCTCCGGTCACCATTTGCGGCATGCGAGATACTAGAGAGCTCGTGACGGCGGCCCGGATCCGTAGGATATGATGTGAGCACCCGAGGAGACTTGGAGCACGCGGAGCTACGACCACGGCGGCCGGCGGCTTCGGCCGGATGTGGGCGCACGCCGCTGGGCCACTAGAGGAGGAGGAGAGATGATGGGGTGACTCCGGGGTGGTGGTGGAGGTCTTTGGTGGTGGAAAGAAGGAGGGAGGAGGGAGGACTTGCTGGAATTTAGCAGGAGGGCCGCGAAGGTCATTGCAGCGATGGAGGAGCCGGAGAGCGGTCGAGCTCGGGGAAGAAATCATGGGGGCAAGAGGAGTGAGGCGACGAACCTGGTGCGGTCGGGAGGCCTCGGGGCTTCTTAAATAGGCGAGGGGGCGATCCGGATGTCGCCGCGAGCTTGTGAACGGATCCGGTGATGGTTGGGAGCGTCACGGGAGCGAGGGAGGGGACGGGAGAGAGCAGGGGAGGGGTTCACGAGCAGAGCAAGGCCAAAGGCACGAGGTGGAAGAGGACGGGGCAACAACACAGGCCGTCAGCCATAGTACGCCCGTGGGTGCGTGGCCGCTAGCGCCGGCGAGGAAGCTGCCAGAGGGTGCACAAGGTTGTATGGCGACGTGAGGGAAGGAGGAGGCTGGATGGCACTCAGGGACGCGTGGGAACCGCCGGAGCGACGCGATGCGATGAGGTCACAAGTGCAGAGTGCGGCTGCAACGGCCAGAGTGCATGCACAGGCAAGCTGCGTGGTCACCATGCGACATGGCATTGAGAGGAAGAGAGAGGCAGGGAAGCTGTGTCTAGCGTGTTGCTTTCCATCCTGGAGACTGTAGGAGGTGAAATATCTACAGAAAGGGCCATGTATAGATGGGATTCATCGAGAGAAGTTTGCCGTATCAAACTTGACTAGGCCACTATGATCAACAGAGAATTGATTGGAGCCAAAGTTGATGCCTAGGGTGTTTAGGTTAAGAAGGACTATGATTCTGTACAATTAGAGAAGAAATGGACCACAACTTAACATAGTTGTATTGCAACTGCAGATTTGGTCCAGAAAAGGGATTTGGATGAGGCACTCACATGGAGTAGCCACTTGAGCTAAAATTTGGTAAGGAATGATGATTGGACATTAGAATGTGATGTAAAAATTTCGTACCATTTGGACTTGCCAAAATGGTACTTCCTTCATAGACATCCTCTCTATCCAGAAACTTGGAATAATTTTGGAGAGAAAATGGATTGCTTAAATGATCCCAAATTTGGTGGAGAGAAGTTATATTGGTAGTAGCATGACCTGGTAATTTCTCAGAATTAATGAAGCAATATAAAATATACATGCTTCACAACCTAAAAATATTGACAATAGCAAATATTTCAGGATGTGCTCACATAGATGATAGGATGGAGCTGAAATTTGGATGAGTGTGACGATATGAGCACATGAAGAGGCATGCAAAATTTCAACCCATTTGGATACTCCTAGCTAGTACTTCCTTCAACAAGGCTTCCTTCTAACAGAAACTTAGAAAAATCACTCAGGAATATTAACTAGGCAAATGGTGTTGTAGCTTGACATGAGGCAATGATTTGGACATAAAAGAATGCCCAAAAAGTTTGGGAGCAAACAAGAAAGATAGGTGGCACTTCCTTCAGAGAAGGCCACTCTGTACAGAAATGAAGAAATAATATTGGGGAATTATTTTTTGGCCAGGGAAGAAAAATTTGGATATATTTGGGTCATATATTATCCAAACAAATTATGAGAATTATTTGGGATTTTTGTGGAAGACAGAAATATAGGTTGCTTCACAACCTAGGCCAAACAAGACTATTCCTTTAATAGAAAAAGGAATATTCCAAGAAAAGAATTTTAGGGTTGAGCTAGAATGGAAATGACATGATCTTGGGAGAGATTTGAGACCTATGAGCCACTTCAAACAAGAAATGATGATGATCTCCCAGGTTTCAAGTCCACAGATCCACTCCAAAAAGAAAATCAGAACAAAACCAAATAAATTAAAAATAAAAAGAATGTGCCAAAAACTAGGGTGTTACAGTGTATTAGGCTTAAATGTACTTTCCATGTGATTCATGAAGCTCTCTTGCATGTTTCAATTACTATTCTTATGTGAGCATCATTAGAATCAGCATGCCTAGCTAAAAAGGCATTAAAGAAAAGCACTTATTGGGAGACAATCCAATACGTATACCTACTGTTTTTGTATTTTGACATGATTAAGATACTGTAGTAATCATGTTTTACAGCTTTTGTTTCAATAAAGTACCAAGTAAAGCCATTGGGATAGTGTGCGTGATAGTTGTCTTGATTCTATGCAAAAACAGAAACTTTGCGCCCTATTATGGAATTACCATAATTCACTGGGATGTGATAAAATTCTGAATTTTATACACATGATTAGTATACAAATTTCCTATGTTGTCCTAATTGTTCAGAATTTTTGGAGTAACATAAGTATGGTCATTGTTCGGATCATTACACGATGTTCTGTGTTTGACAGATTATGTTTTCAATGCATAGTTTGCTTGTTTTAACGTTCCTATATGGCTTGTATTGGTCAATATAAATTGTAGAAATGATATGATACATTAAGAATTGTTTGAGAACAGTTATTAATCTTGTCTTGACAGTACCAAAGTGAATGATTTGTTCTTTATCATACTAACCTATCTCACGAAGTTCCATTAAATTTTGTGTGATTGAAGTTTTCATGTTTTGGGTGCGATATCGATATGAGGAGAATAAGGAGTGGCAATACCCTAATATTGGGGATGCCAAGGCACCCCAAGGTAATATTCAAGGAATACCCAAGCGTACAATCTTGGGAATGCCCCTGAAGGCATTCCCTCTTTTATCTTCAACATTATTGGTAACATATATGTGTTTTGCTGGGAGCGACATTTTTTTTAGGATTTGCTTGCTGTTATTTAGAATAATTTTTTGCATCTTTTATTTCAATAAAGCTGTCAAGTATAGCCTTTACCATGTTTATTTTGCAAGTCTATATGTTGCTGTTTGAAAACAGAAAGTTTTCTATTATTGATTGAATTCTTCCAGAAAGTATGAACATGATAAAATCATGAAAATTTTAAAAATTAAGCTATGATAAATTTTCTACAGTGTGGTAATTTGTTTGAATTTTTTGAGTTAATAAGTATGAATTGTTCTTCATCCTTTACAGGCTATGTTCTTTAGACAGATTGCTGTTGCGTTTGCATTGTTTGCATATGTTTGGTTGTTTAATGATTCTATTTGAGGATCGGAGTATTAAATATGATGAGGCATTTAGTATGAATGTTAAATTATAGTTTTAGTTTTTTTACAGTAGATGATGATAAGATTTTGCAATGATTTATACTAACTTATCTCACGAGTTCTTGTTGAGTTTTGTGTGGATGAAGATTTTGAGATTTAGGGAAACCGTGATATGAGAGGAATTAAGGAGACACGAGTGCTCAAGCTTGGGGATTCCCAACGCATCCCAAGATAATATTTCAAGAAGTCTCAAGCATCTAAGCTTGGGGATCCCCCGGTAGGCATCCCACCTTTCTTCTTCAACAATTATCAGTTAGTTTCAGTTGAGCCTAAGTTTTTGCCTCTTCGAATCAGATGTGATATTCCTGGTATGTCATTTTATTTTGTTTTTCTTTGTTTTTTGAATAAAATATTAAGATATGAAATTCTTAAATGAGAGAGAGAGAGTCCTCACATCGTTAGTTAATTATTTTACTACTCATTGATCTTCACTTATATCTTTTTGGAGTAGTTTGTTGAACACTCTCATGCTTCACTTATATTATTTTGAGAGTTGATAATATTGATGATAACTTGCACAAGCTATGGAATTGGTCCTAATATGATGGATATCGAAGAAGGATATGATAAAAAATTTCATGTTGATCATTGAATATGATAAGTTTGATTCCTTACAATAGTTTTGTGATATGGAGATGATAATATTTGAGTAATTCTAGTGAGTAACTGTGATTTAGTAAGAATATTGGTGTTAAGGTTTGTGATTCCCTATGCATGCACATAAAGTCAATAGTTATGCAATGAAGTTATATCCTACTTATGATGCATTATTCAGTGTTAGTTACTTTCAATGCATGTTTGTGACCGTTTTCATTTTTTGGTTGGCCGTTTTCCCAATATATTTGCTAGCCTCCACTTGTACTAAGTGGGAATACTGCTTGTGCATTGAATTCCTTAAACCTAAAGATGTGCGAAATGAGTCCACCATACCTACCTATAAGCGGTATTTCCATGTCGTTCCAAGTAAATTTGCATGTGCCAATTCTAATCATTCAAAAAAATTGGTTTTGTGTCTCTGTATCGCTCATGAAGCGGCAGGGGGTGGCCAATATTTTCCATGCTAGGTGTGCTATTCTCACGATGAGTGTTTTTTCACTCGTCCTTGAATGAGAAAGTGGCAAGGTAATAGGGATGCCACGTCCCGAAATGAAAAAAATAACAATAATAAATTCCTTGGAAAGTGTTGTATGGAAGGCACCCATGGATTGTGATAGAATGGTGGGAAGGAAATAAACTTTATTTTCTGTTTGGGAACCACCTATAATGTGTCTAGCATGAAAGATACTGGGAATTCTCAGTAGCTTTCTTTGACAAGAAAAGCATGCCTATCTCAAAATAATTTTATCTCCATTTTAGTCCTCTCCTGCCCGCGAGGCATTTTCCTAGGCCGCCGCAGCAAGGGAGGACATCTCTGCTGCATTCGCGGTGCGGCGGGACATCTATTTTGCTTCCACGGTGCGGCCGGACCAGTCTGCTGCATCAACGGCGCGGCAGGTCCTCCGTGCTGCTTCGGCGGTACCACGGGACCTCTCTGCTGCTACAGCCGTGCGGCGGGACATGTTGGCTGCTATCGCAGCGAGGCAGGACATCTCTCGTGCTCTCGCTTCTAGGCTTGCCTCTCCCTGGTGGCAATCTCTCGACCCAGAACTCACGCTGGCCATGGCGGATGCAAGGGAACAATGATGAATGACTTGTTTGTTTTTGACTTTTTGTGGATGAGGAGTTGAGGAGGAATGTGCAGTCATCTTGGAGTAGTAGTATTTATAACCGCGTAGTAATACACTCCTAAGTGGGAAATCATTTAGGTTTTGATCGGTGTGAACAGGTTTGCAATTTGAATGTGATGGGACGCATGCTCAAAATTTACTGACGGTTATAAGTGCGGCACTATTCCCGAAAGGCGTAAAGTGGGCACGTATGCCTTCTCGACCGCGTACGTGGCGTTTGCACCATAGGGTGCACCGGCAATGTCAGCACACGTCTTTTAATTAGAATGGGTGTGCCCGTCTAGCGCACACACGTTGATCTATCTAATTGTTTCAGTTTGTTGTGGCTAATCGCAAATAGTTCATCCTTGTGAAGTGTATGCCATCAATTGCAGACACTTTGATCTGGCTTATCCGTTTCTGTTCAGTTGCCTAATCGCAAACAGTTAATCCTTCCGAAGCGTATGCCCTCAATCACATACACCTTGATCTAGCTGACCGTTTCTTTTGTGTTGCCTAATCACAAACAGTTCATCCGAGTGAACCATATGTTGTATATCAAACACACCTTCATCTGGCTGCCCGTTTCTTTTGTGTTGCCTAATTACAAACAGTTCATCCGAGTGAACCGTATACTCTATATCGCACACGCCTTCATCAGGCTGCCCGTTTCTTTTGTTCTGCCTCATCGCAAACAGTTCATTGGATTGAACTGTATGCCCTGGAACGTAAACACAACTAAAATCCGAACCGTGTTTGAAGCATCCTTCATCGCAAACGTTTTCACCTTTTTTGACGGTTTTCATACAACACCATTTGCGATTATGGCATCGCACACAATTTCTTGAAGGGTCTCTGATCATAGTGTCGCATCAGCAGCATCCTGCAGTAGTGCATGCTGCCTCGGCAACCGTCCACCTTGACGAGACGCAGCTGCATGCAGAGGAGAATCATCATTATGTGCGATCATGGTGACCAGCGGTTGGCCTCCTCTTGGCTATAAATGAGGGAAAGGTCAGAGCCCCCTCGCTCATCTCTATCTTCTCGCAGTCCACTACTTCTTCTTCCTCTTTGTCCCTCCATCTTGCTAACTCACCCAAACATCCATAGCGCCGATGAGGAGGTTTTCGACAGCGGAGAAGGGAAAGACCCCCCTCGTGGAGCCCGAGCTGCTTCCGTCGAAGAAGATGTCCTGGTGCCTTCACAATGCCAAGGCGAGGTGGGAGGTGACGCGGCCCTGGTACGAGCGGCCACCCCTGGCTTCCCACTACCTCTGCATGCTCAGGCGCCGGGCTTAGGAGTAGGTGACGGCGTCCCACGCCGCATGAGCCGCGGCGAACAGGCTGGGGCCATGCGGTCGTCCGCCTTGCGAACCCAAGCTGAGGCCTCCTCGCACGAGTTCGTGCTTTGGGCAGCGATGCCTCCGTGCACGTGGATCCGGTGCCCGCAGTTCTTCGCCGAAGAGATGCCGCCGAGGGGGCCGCTCAAGCTGTGGCTGCATCATGTCGGGTGCTGCAGTCTAGCCATGGGAGCGGAGGTTGAGGTCGTCTCCCCCGGCAAGATCTTCATGACTCAGGGATGGGGCGAGATAGCCCGCGCTTGCCACGCGGACGGGGACCTCGCCATCCATTTCGAGTACGACGGCACCTCCACATTGTTCTTCAATGTCTTCGACGAGGATGGCCGCCGCTTGGAGTGCTGCCGTGGAGGAGATCATCGGCAGGGTGAAGCGACAGGCGAAGTGCCTGGCGTGGGTCCTGCCGACGACTCCTCCAGCAGAACCGATGACTCTTGGGAGTCCAGCGACTCTCCTGAGCCTAGCGAGTCTCCGGAGTTGAGCGATGACATCTACGTGCCCCCGAGCTCCCGCCGTGCCCGGAGGGCCACGGCGGCCTCCGCCTGGCGCCGATGGTGATCTGGATGGAGCTTGCGTCGGCCTCACGTGGCCAACTGCTATGATGGTGTTGGCGTTAGTGCCCATAATCGGGGCCTCTTGAGGTTCTTCTTCTTTTGTTCCCTGCAAGGAATCGAAACGAACCCCGAGGGGTATGTAAAGAACCAGTAATGCTTTTGTTCCATTGCTTATTATTCTTAACATCAGATTGTGGTTGCGTGTCTCACTTAGGCATTACTCCTCCTTTTCGTTCTCGTGGTAGCTTTTAGCGATCTATGCTGTCAGGTCCTAGTCCCCAGGTAGGCTCCAGCCGTTGCTGGTATGTCAGGTTGCAATGCTGTGGTCAAGGCCAGGAGGTGAGCGGCCCGTGGTCCGGTAAGAGCTCCCGAGGCGTGATGCTCAGGAGGTCTCCCTTGGCGTGCAAGAAGCTCCCTGGAGGCCGAAAAGGAAGCAGCACTGTCGGCGAGTTTATGAGAGCGGAGGGCTTCAGATAGACAGATTTGCTTCGTTACGTATGGGTGACCTATCTTTTGGCAACCTCGTGGTGATTCCTTGCACAACGCTCGGCTTGTGCTTCAGTGGTGGTGCTACTAGGTAGGGTTGCGCCGGTCTCCCTTTTCCCCGCTCATCTGAATTCTCTGCATCCTCGGGTCCCGGCCCTCGAGCGAGGCTCAGCCGCAGCTGGTATGCCAGGTCGCGATGCCATGGTCAAGGACAGGGGGTGAGGGCTGGAGAGTCAGTAAGAGCTCCTGAGGCGCGATGCTTAGGAGTCCCACCTTTAACACGCAATCGGATCGCGTAGGAAAAGGGGCGGCCGGCGAGGCTGCCTGTAGTTGAGCTCCGGAGATTCATGTGGGTTAGTTCGAGAGAATAACATGACTCATAATCGCGTTTGCTATCCTGCCGCCGTTCTTTCCACAAGAAGATGAAGGCACTGAGGATCTGGTGAGGTGACGTGCGCGGAGCGGGCCACGAGCCAGAGCTCTACCGCATAGGTTTATCAGCGTTGCAGGATGGACCCGAGCATAAGCGTCGTGCCAGCATGTGAAACCCCCGTTGTGGGATGAGCGAGAGGCCGGTCAGCTACGCGGGTGATGTCTACTACACAAGATTCTTCGTGTAGACGTTGTTGGGCCTCCAAGTGCAGAGGTTTGTAGGACAGTAGAAAATTTTCCTCAAGTGGATGACCTAAGGTTTATCAATCCGTGGGAGGCGTAGGATGAAGATGATCTCTCTCAAACAACCCTGCAACCAAATAACAAAGAGTCTCCTGTGTCCCCAACACACCCAATACAATGGTAAATTGTATAGGTGCACTAGTTCAGCGAAGAGATGGTGATACAAGTGCAATATGGATGGTATATATAGGTTTTTATAATATGAAATTATAAAAACAGCAAGGTAACTAATGATAAGTGTGAGCGAAAACGGTATTGCAATGCATTGAAACAAGGCCTAGGGTTCATACTTTCACTAGTGCAAATTCTCTCAACAAGGATAACATAATTTGATCATATAACAATCCCTCAACATGCAACCAAGAGTCACTCCAAAGTCACTAATAGCAAGAAAAAACAAAGAGATTATTGTAGGGTACGAAACCACCTCAAAGTTATTCTTTCCGATCAATCCATTGGGCTATTCCTATAAGTGTCACAAACAGCCCTAGAGTTCGTAGTAAAATAACGCCTTAAGACACAAATCAACCAAAACCCTAATGTCACCTAGATACTCCAATGTCACCGCAAGTATCCGCAAATTTGATTATACGATATGCATCATGCAATCTCGGATTCATCTATTCAACCAACACAAAGAACTTCAAAGAGTTCGCCAAAGTTTCTACCGGAGAGTCAAGACGAAAACGTGTGCCAACCCCTACGCATATATTCCCAAGGTCACGGAACCCGCAAGTTGATCACCAAAACATACATCAAGGGAATCAATATAATACCCTGCTTTCACCACGGGTATCCCACGCAAGACATACATCAAGTGTTCTCAAATCCTTAAAGACTCAATCCAATAAGATATCTTCAAAGGGAAAACTCAATCCATTACAAGAGATAGAGGGGGAGAAACATAATAAGATCCAACTATAGTAGCAAAGCTTGCGTTACATCAAGATCGTGCCACATTAAGAACACGAGAGAGAGAGAGAGAGAGATCAAACACATAGCTACTGGTACATACCCTCAGCCCCGAGGGTGAACTACTCCCTCCTCGTCATGGAGAGCGCCGGGATAATGAAGATGGCCACCGATGATGATTCCCCCTTCGGCAGGGTGCCGGAATAGGGTCCTGATTGGTTTTTGGTGGCTACAAAGGCTTGCGGCGGTGAAACTCCCGATCTAGGTTTCTTTTCGGGGGTTTCTGTATTTACAGGAATTTTTGGCGTCGGTCTCTTGTCAGGGTGGTCTCCAAGTCATCCACGAGGCAGGGGGCACACCCAGGGGGTAGGGCACGCCCTCCACCCTCGTGGATGGCTCGGGACTCTTCTGGCCCAACTATTTTACTCCGGGAGCTTCTTTTGGTCCATAAAAATCATCAAAAATTGGCATGTCAATTGGACTCCGTTTGGTATTCCTTTTCTGTAAAACTCAAAAACAAGGAAAAAACAAAAACTGGCACTGGGCTCAAGGTTAATAGGTTAGTCCCAAAAATCATATAAAATAGAATATAGATGCATATAAAACATCCAAGATGGATAATATAATAGCATGGAACAATAAAAAATTATAGATACGTTGGAGATGTGTCAAGCATCCCCAAGCTTAATTCATGCTCGTCCTCAAGTAGGTAAATGATAAAAACAGAATTTTTGATGTGGAATGCTACCTAACATATTTATCAATGTAATCCTCTTTATTGTGGCAAGAATATTCAGATCCATAAGATTTAAAGCAAAAGTTTATTGGCATAAAAATAATAATCCTTCAAGCATAATAACAAGGCAATTATGTCTTCTCAAAATAACATGGCCAAAGAAAGCTTATCCCTATAAAATCATATATTCTGGCTATGCTCCATCCTCATCACATAAAATATTCAAATCATGCACAACCCCCATGACAAGGCAAGAAATTGTTTCATAATTTTGATGTTCTCAAACTTTTTCAACTTTCACGCAATACATGAGCGTGAGCCATGGATATAACACTATAGGTGGAATAGATGGTGGTTGTGGAGAAGACAAAAAAGGAGATAGTCTCACATCAACTAGGCGTATCAATAGGCTATGGAGATGCCCATCAATAGATATTGTGAGTGAGTAGGTATTTCCATGCAACGGATGCACTAGAGCTATAAGTGTATGAAAGATCAAAAAGAAACTAAGTGGGTGTGCATCCAACTTGCTTGCTCATGAAGACCTAGGGCATTTGAGGAAGCCCATCGTTGGAATATACAAGCCAAGTTCTATGATGGAAAATTCCCACTAGTATATGAAAGTGACAACACAGGAGACTCTCTATTATGAAGATCATGGTGCTACTTTGAAGCACAAGTGTGGTAAAAGGATAGTAGCATTTCCCCTTCTCTCTTTTTCTCTCTTTTTTTGTTTTCTCTTTTTTGGGGGGCCCTCTCTTTTTTTTGGCCTCTTTGTTTTTTTTCGTCCGAAGTCTCAACCCTACTTGTGGGGGAATCATAGTCTCCATCACCCTTTCCTCACTGGGACAATGCTCTAATAATGATGATCATCACACTTTTATTTACTTACAACTCAAGAATTACAACTCAATACTTAGAACAAAATATGACTCTATATGAATGCCTCTGGCAGCGTACCGATATGTGCAATGACTCAAAGAGTGACATGTATGAAAGAATTATGAAAGGTGGCTTTGCTACAAATGCGATGTCAACTACATGATCATGCAAATCAATATGACAATGATGAAGCGTGTCATAATAAACAGAACGGTGGAAAGTTGCATGGCAATATATATCGGAATGGCTATGGAAATACCATAATAGGTAGGTATGGTGACTGTCTTGAGGAAGGTATATGGTGGGTGTATGGTACTGGCGAAGGTTGCACGACACTAGAGAGGCTAGCAATGGTGGAAGGGTGAGAGTGCGCATAATCCATGGACTCAAGATTAGTCATAAAGAACTCACATACTTACTGCAAAAATCTATTAGTTATCAAAACGAAGTACTATGTGCATGCTCCTAGGGGGATATATTGGTAGGAAAGACCATCGCTCGTCCCCGACCACCACTCATAAGGAAGACAATCAAAAATATCTCATGCTCCAACTTCGTTACATAATGGTTCACCATACGTGCATGCTACGGGACTCACAAACCTTAACACAAGTATTTCTCAAATTAATAATTACTCACTAGCATGACTCTAATATCCCCATCTTCATATCTCAAAACAATCATAAAGAATCAAACTTCTCATAGTATTCAATGCACTTTATATGAAAGTTTTTATTATATCCCTCTTGCATGCCTATCATATTAGGACTAAATTCATAACCAAAGCAAATTATCATGCTGTTAAAAGACTCTCAAAATGATATAAGTGAAGCATTAGAGTTCAACAATTTCTTCAAAATAAATCTATCGCCATGCTCTAAAAAGATATAAGGAAGCACTAGAGCAAATGACAAACTACTCCAAAAGATATAAGTGAAGATCAATGAGTAGTCAAATAATTATGTAACTATGTGAAGACTCCTTCTCATAAATAAAATTTCAGATCTTAAGTACTTTATTCAAACAGCAAGCAAAACAAAATAAAATGGAATTGCAAGGATAGCACATATCATGTGAAGAAGGAAAAGATTAGGCTCAACCGAGGCTAACCGATAATTGTTGATGAAGGAAGGTGGGATGCCTACCAGGGCATCCCCAAGCTTAGATGCTTGAGACTTCTTGAAATATTAATTAGGGATGCCTTGGGCATCTCCAAGCTTGAGCTTTTGTGTCTCCTTAATTCCTCTCATATCATAGTTTCCTGGAATCTTAAAATCTTCGTGCACACAAAACTCAACAAGAACTCGTGAGATAAGTTAGTATAAACCAACGCAAAACCTTATCATTATCTACTGTAGAAAATCACTAAAATTATAATTTGACATTGCATACTAAATGCCTCTGCATATTTAATAGTCCTATCCTCAAATAGAATCATTAAACAAGCAACCATATGCAAATAATGCAAACATAACAGCAATCTGTCTAAACAGGATAGTTTGTAAAGAATGCAAGAGGAATCATACTTCTTTAACTCCAAAAATTCTGAAAAATTACCACATTGTATATAATTTATTTTTACTCATTGTGTAAAAATTTGAAGATTCTATCATGTTCTGACTAACCACAAATATTCAAAACATAACAGCAAACCTTTTGATTTTTAAAACAACAACATATAGACTTGAAAAATAAGTATGGTAAAGGCTATACTTGACCTTTTTATTGAACTAAAAGATGCAAACCATTACTCTAAATAACAGCAAGAAAATACTAATAAAACAAAATGATGCTCCAAGCAAAACTCATATCATGTGGTGAATAAAAATATAGCCTCAAGTAAAGTTGCCGTTAAACGAAGACGAAAGAGGGGATGCCATCCGGGGCATCCCCAAGCTTAGATGCTTGGTTGTCCTTGAATATTACCTTGTGGTGCCTTGGGCATCCCCAAGCTTATGCTCTTGCCACTCCTTATTCCGTAGTCCATCGAATCTTTACCCAAAACTTGAAAACTTCACAACACAAAACTTAACAGAAAACTCGTAAGCTCCGTTAGTATAAGAAAGCAAATCACCACTTAGGTACTGTCAAGACAAGATTCATAATTTTTCTCACATGATGCCTACTGTGCCCTATCATTTCTACAATTTATATTAAGCAATATAAGCCATAGAAACTAGAAAACAAGCAAACTATGCATCGAAAATAGAATCGGTCAAAAACAGGACAGTCTGTAGTAGTCTGTAGCTCTCGAATACTTGTATAACTCCAAAAATTCTGAAAAATTAGGACAGCCTGAGCAACTTTTTCATTAATATTATGCAAAAAGAATCAGTATTTTATCATGCTTTCGTTAAAAATGAGAATTGTTTTCCTGAGTGCAAAAGTTTTTGTTTTTCAGCAAGATCAAATTAACGATCACCATAGATCATCCCAAAGGTCTTACTTGGCACTTTATTGAAACAAAAGCTATAAAACATGATTACTACAGTAGCTTAATCATGTGAACAAACAAAAATAGTAGGGGTAAATATTGGGTTGTCCACCAACAAGCGCTTTTCTTTAATGCCTTTCTAGCTAGGCATGATGATTTCAATGATGCTCACATAAAAGATAAGATTTGAAACATAACGGGAGCATCATGAAGCATATGACAAGCACATTTAAGTCTAAACCACTTCCTATGCATAGGGATTTTGTGAGAAAACAACTTGTGGGAACAAGAATCAACTTGCATAGGAAGGTAAAACAAGGATAACTTCAAGATTTTCAACACATAGAGAGGAAACTAGATATTCTTCCAACATGTAAAAGCATATGTTCCTCTCTCATAATAATTTTCAGTGGCATCATGAATGAATTCAACAATATAACCATCACATGAAGCATTCTTTTCTTGATTCATAAGCGTAGAAAATTTACTACTCTCCACATAAGCAAAATTCTTCTCATTCGGAATAGTGGGAGCAAATTCAACAAAATAACTATCATGGGAAAGAAAATTAAAATCAAGATGACAAATTTCATGGTTATAATTATTCTTTATAGCATACGTGTCATCACAATAATCATCATAGATAGGTGGCTTGCTTTCATCATAACAAATTTGCTCATCAAAACTTGGGGGAGAGAAAATATCATGTTCATCAAACATAGCATCCCCAAGCTTCTGGCTTTGCATATCATTAGCATCATGGATATTCAAAGAATTCATACTAACAACATTGCAATCATGCTCATCATTCAAAGATTTACTGCCAAACATTTTAATGCATTCTTCTTCTAACACTTTGGCACAATTATCGGAATCCTTATTTTCACGAAAGACATTAAAAAGATGAAGCATATGAGGCAACCTCAATTCCATTTTTTAATTTTCTTTTATAAACTAAACTAGTGATAAAACAAGAAACTAAAAGAGTCGATTACAAGATCTAAAGATATACCTTCAAGCACTAACCTCCTCAAAGTTATTCTTTTTGATCAATCCATTGGGCTATTCCTATAAGTGTCACAAACAGCCCTAGAGTTTGTAGTAAAATAACACCTTAAGACACAAATCAACCAAAACCCTAATGTCACCTAGATACTCCAATGTCACCTCAAGTATCCGCGTGATTTATTATACAATATGCATCACACAATCTCAGATTCATCTATTCAACCAACACAAAGAAGTTCAAAGAGTGCCCCAAAGTTTCTATCGGAGAGTCAAGACGAAAACGGGTGCCAACCCCTATGCATAGATTCCCAAGGTCACGAAACCCACAAGTTGATCACCAAAACATACATGAAGTGAATCAATAGAACACCCCATTGTCACCACGGGTATCCAACGAAAGACATACATCAAGTGTTCACAAATCCTTAAAGACTCAGTCGGATAAGATAAGTTCAAAGGGAAAACTCAATCCATTACAAGAGATAGAGGGGGAGAAACATCATAAGATGCAACTATAGTAGCAAATCTCGTGTTACATCAAGATAGTGCCACATCAAGAACACAAGAGAGAGAGAGAGAGATCAAACACATAGCTACTGGTACATACCCTCAGCCCTGAGGGTGAACTACTCCCTCCTTGTCATGGAGATCGTCGGGATGATGAAGATGACCACCGATGATGATTCCCCCCTCTAGCAGGGTGCCAGAACAGGATCCTGATTGGTTTTTGGTGGCTACATAGGCTTGCGGCGCCAGAACTCCCGATCTAGGTTTCTTTTCGGGGGTTTCTGTATTCATAGGAATTTTTGGCGTCGGTCTCACGTCAGGGGGGTCTCCGAGTCATCCTTGAGGCAGGGGGCACGCCGAGGGGGTAGGGCGCGCCCTCCACCCTCGTGGATGGCTCGGGACTCTTCTGGCTCAACTATTTTACTCCAGGGCCTTCTTTTGGTCCATAAAAAATCATCAAAAATTGGCACATCAATTGGACTCCGTTTGGTATTCCTTTTCCATAAAACTCAAAAACAAGGAGAAACTGGCAGTGGCACTGGGCTCTAGGTTAATAGGTTTGTCCCAAAAATCATATAAAATAGAATATAAATGCATATAATACATCCTAGATGGATAATATAATCGCATGGAACAATCAAAAATTATAGATACGATGGAGATGTATCAAGCATCTCCAAGCTTAATTCCTGCTCGTCCTCGAGTAGGTAAATGATAAAAACAGAATTTTTGATGTGGATTGCTACCTAACATATTTATCAATGTAACCCTCTTTATTGTGGCAAGATTATTCAGATCCATAATGTTCAAAACAAAAGTTTAGTATTGACATAATAATAATAATAATTCAATCATACTAACAAGGCAATTATGTCTTCTCAAAATAACATGGCCAAAGAAAGCTTATCCCTACAGAATCATATAGTCTGGCTATGCTCCATCTTCATCACAAAATATTCAAATCATGCACAACCTCGATGACAAGCCAAGCAATTGTTTCATACTTTTGATGTTCTCAAACTTTTTCAACTTGCACGCAATACATGAGCGATAGCCATGGACATATCACTATAGTTGGAATAGACAGTGGTTGTGGACAAGAAAAAAAAAGGAGATAGTCTCACATCAACTTGGCATATCAACGGGTATGGAGATGCCCATCAATAGATATCAATGTGAGTGAGTAGGGATTGCCATGCAACAGATGCACTAGAGCTATAAGTGCATCAAAGCTCAAAAAGAAACTAAGTGGGTGTGCATACAACTTGTGTGGGGCGTCCGAGTGAAGTAGACGCGTCCTGCGGAGTGACGATGCGCGGGGCGTCCGAGTGAAGTAGACGCGTCCCGTGGAGTGATGATGCGCGGGGCGTCCGAGTGAAGTAGACGCGTCCCGTGGAGTGAAGATGTGCGGGGCGGCCGAGTGAAGTAGATGCATCCCGCAGAATGATGATGCGCGGGGTGTCCGAGTGAAGTAGACGCGTCCCACAGAGTGACGATGTATGTGGCGTCCGAGTGAAGTAGATGCGTCCCATGGAGTGACGATGTGCAGGGCGGCCGAGTGAAGTAGAAGCGTCCAGCGGAGTGACGCTGCGCAGGGCGTCCGAGTGAAGTAGACGCATCCCATGGAGTGACGATGCGCGGGGCGTCCGAGTGACGGGTAGCCGAATGTCTTTGGTCTTTTCTTCTGAGAGGTTGTGGATGAAGTTTCCTTTGGTTTCATCTCCGTCAAGTGTCGAGGAGGGAGAGAGGAAGGGTGCAGTAGCCGCACTGCGCCTGTTAGTCCCCATCGGAGGGAGCAGCAGCGCTGCCGGCTCTCTTGCTTTGTGGCTTGGGGGAGCCGGGCCACTAGCCAATTTCACGGATGCTCAGACCACCGCCAAGTGCTGATGTCGATGGGGGGAGTAGCGCTGCTTGTTGTCATGCCTCGTCGAGCCCGCGGCTCCATCATGGGATCCATCGCCAATCCGCGACCAAGTACCTGTGCCGGAGAGACGAATTGTCGCGCATGCGGGGGTATCTCCAGCCTCCGTTTCCATCATGCGAGTCACTTCAGAGCAACACTTAGTCGAACGCGTCTCCGCGGCGCGAACCGTTGATCAGCTGACTCGACATAGGAATCCCATGCTGTCGGTTGCTGCGTCTCACCGCTCGAGGAGCCGGACCGCGTTCGTGCATGTGAAGGAAGTTTCCTTCTTCCACGGGCCATTTATCTCCCTGCCAGTTTATTGCCAGATCATGGGCTTGTGCCTCAAATGCGGATGTTGTAGTAGGGTAGCAGACGCCAGCGGGAGGAGTTGTCGCACATGGGGGTGTGGCCAGCCCTGACACCCACACCGCGTCGGGCCAGTGCCACCTCTGCGGAAGCCACGACGGGTCCACGATTCCTGTAGGAGGACTCGCCTTGTGCAGGTGGCGTGACCGTCCTCCGACAGATGCACCATGTGGGGCGCACCGTCCATGTGGCACCCTGCCGTGCGGGAAGCTGGGCAGTTGGTCGTAGAGACCATGGCCAAGCGGACGATCGGAGGAAGGAGCGGGCCGATGACGATGGAGTCGATGGAGTGGTTGCAGAGGACGTAGACTTCACCGAACATTCATGAGGGAGCCGGATCATCGATCGAGACTTCCTAGAAGAAGAGGAGGTCTTTCCGAAGGGCGTCGCTGCAGCATGCCGCGTCCGGGCATCGGGAAGATGAGGTGGTATTCCTCCTCACCTGGTGCCCTCTCTTCTTCTAACTCTCGATCCATGATCGATCCGGAATCCCCACAATGTCGAGTAAAAGATGTATCTTTACCCCCTTTTTGTGATGCTTCAGAAGCACGCTATGGAGATGAAACATGATGTGATATATCAAAGAAAATTAGATACAGAAGAATAACAAACCATTTGCATCATGGCTCGATAGACACCATGCCCCATGGTGCACGCCAACTGTCGTGGAACAATTCCAACAATAATATGGGATAGGGTAAAGGAGCATGATCTATCGAGATGCATATGGGTGACACGGTGGTTTTAGCGAGTTCGGGCCTCTCACAGTGGAGATAATGACCCTACGTCTTGTGCTCCGAAGAGGCTTTCTTTATCTGTCATGAACACGGAGTTACATGGCGTATTTGAGAGAGAGAGAAAGAGGGAGAACGGATCTCCATGCCTCAGCTAAATGGTGAGAGAGAGAGGCGGGAAAAGAATGAGGGCCTGCCTTAAGTCTAGTGGTGGGGGTGGCGAGTGCGCCACCCCCTCACCTCCTATGTTACAAAGTGGGGCATTGATGCCATAATGTTAGTCTACTACCAAGATAATGCTTCGAGTTCCTTGTTGACTGTTGGTCTTTGCGTATCCTAGTGAGTCATACGACCGAGTTGTCGGCTTCATCCGAGTGGATGGTACGTTGCTTGTCCGAGTGGATAGTATGTCTGTATGAAATTTATCTAGACCCACCTGATGTGTGGACCCCATGCTTTAATATATTTTGACCCTTCGTGGGCCTACCTATTGTGTGTACACTACTGCAGGAGACTGCTAACTTGACACTATGATCAGAGACCCTTTGCCGAAACTGTGTGTGATGCAATAATCGCAAACGGTGGTGTAAAAAACCGTCAAAAAAGATGCAAAACGTTTGCGATGATGTATGCATCAAACATGGTTCAGGTTTTAGTTGCATGTGCGATGAAGGGCATACGATTAATCCATTCAAACTGTCTGCGATGAGGCAGAACAACAGAAATGGGCAGCCATAACAATGTGTGTGCGATGCAGGACACACGGTTAATCCATTCGAACTGTTTGCGATGAGGTAGAACAACAGAAACGGGAAGCCATATCAATGTGTGTGCGATATACGACATACGGTTAACTCGGATGAACTATTTTAGATTAGGGAACACAACAGAAACGGTTCAACTTAACAAGATGTGTGTGATATGCAGCATACAGTTCACATGGATAAACTGTTTGCGATGAGCCAAAAGAACACAAACGATTCATGTAAACAAGATGTGTGTGATACGTGGCAAACAGCCGACTCGGGTGAACTATTTGCGATGAGAAATTACAACACGGACGGTCAATACAGTTACTTTGTGTGTGATTCTGTGTGTACAAAAAACTTTGAAAAATGCAAACTAGTTGCTTGCGGTGGCTAGGAGTATTGCACACGATGCGTCTGCGGGCACTCGTGTGCGATGATTAGTATGTTACACATACGTTTCCTTATGTGAACATGTGTGTGAATTTGCAATATGGACAGTTAATATGCAAATGCCTTCTGGACATCGGGCACACGCTTAAACTCAATGAACTGTGTATGATACTAATACTTTCCATGAAAATTTATGAACTTGGGTAACAACATTTGAGTAACATATATATAGTGGTTACACTATTCGACAAAAGGAGGATCTTCGTAACACGGGTTTGACAACCATATGGTCCATATCTACATACTTAACATAGTAACAACTATCACATTTTAAGAAGCTAAGGGCCAACAACCATATGGTCCATATCTACATACTTAACATATATAGTAACAACTAGCACATTTTAAGAGGCTGAGGGCCAACAACCATAACTATCCACTGGAAGCAGCTTGATCACGGCGACTCGGTATCTCGTCAATGAAAAGGAAGAGCCCTCCCGTGCCTTGGTAGAGCGGGAGTAGAACAGTGTCTCCAATTTTCTAATATGGATGCATTGCCACGAGAAGCGAGAACTTGTTGATTTGAATGGTTCCATTTTTGCGGGAAATGCAGTACCTTGCAATCACTTTGGCGTTATTAGCAGGCACAAGTGTAATTCGACCACGCTGGGAAATTGATCCAGGAACGGCTACAGGGGCAATTACTGTTGACATGTAGAATAAAAAACAATTGTAACATATCGTTGAAGATATATATATAGTTTATGAGCATCAACATTAAAATAAGACTTTTTACCAACGCTTTGTGCACACAATTGGTCTTGTTCAGTGTGTGCACCATAGGTATAATTAATCCCATCCAAAATCCAGCGTTCATACGCTGTGCTATCTCTGTCAGATTATCAACAAAGTCCTTCCAGTGAAATTTGGTACGCTTAGTAACATACAGTTCGTTCACTATGCATCCAACATATCCTGCTTAAAAGGTGGAAAGGTATTATTTATTCAGAACATGGCAGAAGAATATATAGTGCGCATAAATTGGTAAACCAAATTTGTTACTGCCTAGGAATGGAGTCAGAATATGATATCACAATTGGTTGCTTAAATAGTGATCAATTGGTTGCTTAAATAGTAATATGACAACATGGAGGAAGTTGAAAGGACACTAACCTCAATCAGACTTTGATCGGTTGATGGCGTTGGGGAAGTAAACATCCATGTTAATTAGACCAGGCTGTGGTGCATGCACTAGAATTTTATTGCCAGCTTTCAGTTCATAACACTTAGACATTTTTCTCCAAAGGTCCGCATTAAAATAGGAGTGACCATCTTTATCAAGTTTTACGCTAACCATCATTGTAAACCCATGTTGCGTTGTCAATATGACATCTTGGGAGTCATCAGCAAAGTAAAGCCCAAGATTTCCTTCTAGTCCTGTTCTTGCAAAGCAAGGGACGTACTGCTTGAAATGAAAATTAAGATCGTAAAGTAGATATATTGAAATAACCGAGCAAGATGCAAATATGAGAGTAACTAATAGAACATATCCATATATAGATGCAAGCAAAGTACAAAAATATAGAATTAAAAATAAATAATGTAACAAAGATTTGATGCAAATATATAGATAATGTAGCAACAGACGGTATGTGTTAACAAATTTAGGCCATGCCGACCGTGGTAGGTTGAGATTCAACATACTGAGTGCTCCCTCAAGTCATCTGGAATGGTGAGATAGAACTTTGTTTTTGACTAGCCACGACCACAGTTGCCCGATTTGTGCTCGAACTGTGCACAAATGAATGAACACCCACGAATAAGCTAGAACAAAAATGATTCCACGATGATTTCCGCCGGTTGATTAACAGCGACGGACGGACTGCGATAAGAGAAGAGTGAATATTTTGCTAATTAAGTTGATTACCTTCTCCATGAGAAAAATCCGTGGCCCAATCCCGCAGAAAACCCCAGTTGACCAGAGTCTAGAATGTCAGTGCAGATAGGCGGCAGAAAGCGGTGGAGGCGAAATCCGGTGCTGTTTGGAGCACGACCTACAGCCGCCGCCAACAGCCGTCGAGCTTAGGGTGCAGAGTTGCGGAGGAGTCCGCGACGAGGGTTTTCTTTTTGTTTTGCATGTGTGAGTGAACACACACGGTTCGCAGAGGCGACGAAGATGAAGCGTGTGCGATAGTAAATCACCGAGATTGAATGGGAAACCCAATTTCCTTTCTCTTTCATCCATGAGTTTTTTTTCTAGGATGAACATAAACCCTACTAATTATCGTGTTCAAATTTGATAGTTTTCCGGGTTCATTTATAATATTTAGGGGATTATGTGCATTTTGTAGGCATTAATGCACGTAATTCAAATTCAAACAATTGGTGCACAAGAACGGTATGGAAAAACCATACTTATGGTATTTAGTAATTTCTCAAGCCTTTTACCAGGAATGGGCAGAGATTTCAATGGAGTCAACCACAAACACATAATTTACTGGGTTATCAACTATAGAACAATAAAATATGTGCTTGAAAAACATGACGGCTGGCATGGTGCCATGGTATGGCTTCACCGTGCCCTGGTTAAAAGCTGAGAAGGTTTGATTTATGTCATCATGCACGCCCTTCATAAATCGAACCATCACCAAGGAAGTTCAATGCTTTCGAGAGGGAAATCGCCAAGATTGAAGGGGAATCCAAATTTCCATCCTAGTTTGTCTTTCAAATTTTTTCCAACGATCAACATACTGCCTCAAATGAAACGTGTTCAAATTTGACATTTTTCGAACTCATTTACCATATTTAGGGGATTGTTTGCATTTTCTAGGCATTAATTATGCACATAATTCAAATTCAAACAATTGGTGCATGAAAAGGTGCACAAGAATGGTCTGGAAAACCATGCTCGTGCTATACAAAGAATGAAACACATGGTTGGAAAACATGACGCCTGGTGTGGTGACAAGGTATGGCCTCACCATGCCCCTGGTAAAAATTGGAGAATGTTTTCCTTATGTCGTGATGCGCGCCTTTCATAAAATGAGCCATCATCCGAGGAAGTTTAATGGTTTCGAGGGGCAAATCACCAAGATTGAAGGGGGATCCAAATTTCCTTTGTCCACGAGTTTTTTCTATGATGAGCATACAACCTGCAAATCACCGTGTTCATATTTGGCACTTTTCCGGGTTCATTTGCCATATTTAGGGGATTATGTGCATTTTCTAGGCATTAATGCGCACAATTCAAGTGCAAACAATTGATGCATGAAAGGGTCCACAAGGACGGCCTAGAAAACCATGCTCGTGCCATTTAGTAAACTCTCATGCCTTTTACAAGGAATGGACAGATATTTCGATGAAATGTGTGGCAATAGTCAACCACAAATGTTTGTTTGTTGGGTTTTCAACTATAGAAAAAATGAAATAAATGCTTAAAAACATGACAGCTGGCATGGTGCCATGGTATGACCTCACCATGCCCTGGTAAAAATTTGAGAAGGTTTGGCTTATGTTGTCATGCACGCCCTTCATAAATCGAACCATCACCGAGGAAGTCCCATGCTTTCGAGATGGAAAATCCCCAAGATTGAAGGTTAATCCTAATTTCCGTCCTAGTTTGCCATTCAGTTTTTTTCCAACAATCAACATACCGCCTCAAATGCAACGTGTTCAAATTTGACATTTTCCCGGGCTCATTTACAATACCTAGGGGATTATGTGCATTTTCTAGGCATTAATGGACATAATTTAAATTCGAAAAATTGGTGCATGAAAAGGTGCACAAGAATGGTCTGGAAAACCATGCTCATGTTATTTAGCACATTCTCATGCCTTTTACAAGGAATGGGCAGATATTTCAAGGAAATGTGTGGCAATAGTCAACCATAAACGCGTCGTTTATTCGGTTAACAACTATACAAAAAAATGAAACACATGATTGCAAAACATGACGCCTGGCTTGGTGCCATGGTATGGCCTCATGATATGTCTCCAACGTATCTATAATTTTTTATTGTTCCATGGTATTATATTATCCATCTAGGATGTTTTATATGCATTTATATGATATTTTATATGATTTTTGGGACTAACCTATTAACCTAAAGCCCAGTGCCAGTTTCTGTTTTTTCCTTGTTTTTGAGTTTTACAGAAAAGTAATACCAAACGAAGTCCAATTGACGTGCCAATTTTCGATGATTTTTTATGGACCAAAAGAAGCCCCCGGAGTAAAAGAGTTGGGCCAGAAGAGTCTAGAGCCGTCCACGAGGGTGGAGGGCGCGCCCTACCCCCCTGGGCGCGCCCCCTATCTCGTGGACGACTCGAGGACCCGCCACAAGCCTCTGTAGCCACCAAATACCAATCGGGACCCTGTTCCGGTACCCTGCCGGAGGGGGAATCCCTCACCGGTGGTCATCTTCATCATCCCGGCGCTCTCCATGACGAGGAGGGAGTAGTTCACCCTCGGGGGTGAGGGTATGTACTAGTAGCCATGTATTTGATCTCTCTCTCTCCCGTGTTCTTTATTCGGTACGATCTTGATGTATTGCGAGCTTTGGTATCATAGTTGGATCTTATGATGTTTCTCCCCCTCTACTCTCTTGTAATGGATTGAGTTTTCCCTTTGAAGTTATCTTATCGGATTGAGTCTATAAGGATTTGAGAACACTTGATGTATGTCTTGCATGTGCTTATCTGTGGTGACAATGGGATATTCACGTGATCCACTTGATGTATATGTTTTGGTGATCAACTTGCGAGTTCCGTGACCTCTTGAACTTATGCATAGGAGTTGGCACACGTTTTTGTCTTGACTCTCCGGAACTTTGGGGCACTCTTTGAAGTTCTTTGTATTGGTTGAATAGATGAATCTGAGATTGTGTAATGCATATCGTATAATCATACCCACGGATACTTGAGGTGACATTAGGGTTTTGGTTGATTTGTGTCTTAAGGTATTATTCAAGTACGAACTCTAGGATAGATCGAACGGAAATAATAGCTTTGTGTTATTTACTACGGACTCTTGAATAGATCGATCAGAAAGAATAACTTTGAGGTGGTTTCGTACCCTACAATAATCTCTTAGTTTGTTCTCCGCTATTAGTGACTTTGGAGTGACTCTTTGTTGCATCTTGAGGGATTGTTATATGATCCAATTATGTTATTATTGTTGAGAGAACTTGCACTAGTGAAAGTATGAACCCTAGGCCTTGTTTCCTAGCATTGCAATACCGTTTATGCTCACTTTTATCATTAATTACCTTGCTGTTTTTATATTTTCAGATTATAAAAACCTATATCTACCATCCATATTGCACTTGTATCACCATCTCTTCGCTGAACTAGTGCACCTATACAATTTACCATTTGTATTGGGTGTGTTGGGGACACAAGGGACTCTTTGTTATTTGGTTGCAGGGTTGTTTGAGAGAACCATCTTCATCCTATGCCTCCCAAGGATTTATAAACCTTAGGTCATCCACTTGAGGGAAATTTGCTACTGCCCTACAAACCTCTGCACTTGGAGGCCCAACAACGTGTACAAGAATAAGGTTGTGTAGTAGACATCACCTCACCATGCCCCGTAAAAATTGGAGAATGTTTTCCTTATGTCGTGATGCGCGCCTTTCATAAATCAAACCATCACCGAGGAAGTTTCATGGTTTCAAGGGGGAAATCACCAAGATTGAAGGGGGGTCCAAATTTCCTTTGTCCTTTGTCCACGAGTTTTTCTCTACGATGAACATACAACCTGCAAATCACCGTGTTCAAATTTGGCACTTTTCCGGGTTCATTTGCCATATTTAGGGGATTATGTGCATTTCCTAGGCATTAGTGCGCATAATTCAAGTTCAAAGAATCGATGCATGAAAGGGTCCACAAGAAAGGCCTAGAAAACCATGCTCGTGCCATTTAGTACAAGGAATGGACAAATACTTCGATGAAATGTGTGGCAATAGTCAACCACAAATGTCTGTTTGTTGGGTTTTCAACTATAAAAATGAAATGAATGCTTAAAAAACATGTCGCCTGGCATGGTGCCATGGTATGACCTCACCATGCCTTCGTAAAAATTTGAGGAGGTTTGGCTTATGTTGTCATGCACGCCCTTCAGAAATCAAACCATCCCCGAGGAAGTTCCATGCTTTCGAAAGGGAAATCCTCAAGATTGAAGGGGAATCCAAATTTTCTTCGTTCTTTGCCCAGGAGTTTTTTCTACAACGAACATACACCCTGCAAATCACCGTGTTCAAATTTGGCATTTTTTCGGGCTCATTTACCATATTTAGGGGATTATGTGAATTTTCTAGGCATTTAGCGCATATAAATCCAATCTAGCTACAGGTGCACGGGTGTGATGTGAGAGACATGGATTGCCATTCGATCGCGGCGCATCCAACGGTGCACACGTGCGATCCGCGTGGCTGGGGTTCCAGCCAATCATAGCGCAACACACAATAGGCTCAGCGCACACTATTTCCGGAAGCGACGGAGATGAACCGTGTGCGATAATGAACAAGCAAAATTGTAAGGGAAGCCAAATTTCTGTTGTCGTTTGTGGTTGAGCTCTTGAATACCACCGCACTGTACGGCTGCCCGACCCCTCCGTCCCAGAGCTCTCTCTAGGCGTCGTCCATGGCACCGCGACGCACAGTAACTGGTAACGAAGCAATGGCATCCCGCCGTGCCCCGTTCCTCGCCACCCGCCACCGCGCACATGGTAAGGAAGCGATGGCATCTCGCCGCGCCAAGTTCATCGCTGCCGGCTGCCAGAAAATTACATGGGCGGACTTTGAGGCTGCCATGGCCGAATGGGTGGTGCATCTAGAGGCGGCCAAACCCGCACAGAAGGAGCGAAAAAGGCAGAGAGCAGTCAAGAAAAGAGAGTCCCGCCGCCGCAAGAAAAAAGAGGTCGCACGCCATGGTGAGGAGAGCTTGGCAGAGATTGAAGCACAGTGGGCTGCCGCCTACAAGGCAGGGAAGGAGAACACCAGCGTCTGGCCAGCATGCCTTGATGGCAGCATGTGAGAAGTAGTTTAAGTTTGTAGTATTAGAGCAAATTACTAGTAGTACTTTAAGTTTGTAGTATTAACGTACAATGTCAGTAAGAGCATCCTTTGAGGGCTTTGAGCGTTAATTAGCATGTGTGCCCGTGTTTTTTTGCGTTAATCATTAGAAGATCACAAAACACACGGTTTCTATGATGTACCCATCTGTGTTTTTTGCGTTAATGACCCATAAGTCAGTTACATGTGCGATATTTCCTAATAAACTAGGCGTACCATTGACCGAAAAAAAATCAAGTACACGTGTACATTTTTTTGGAGACGGGATCTGCCAACTTTCTTTTTTCTCGCACATGAGTATTTTTACGCGCTTCGTGTGCGTTGTGTGTTTCCCCCGCCCAAGTTTCAAATTTCGCACCGAAATTCTCATTAGGTGTGCGCTTTCAGAATTTATTTCTCCAACCACATCCCCTTCCCCTTAGTATCCACCCTCCCTCGCGCCTCCCCCTACTGGCATCTCAAACCGCCGCCACCGCAACCACAACTTCAACCACATCTACGTTCTACTCGGATCTGGCCTGATTGTTTAAATGGCGCCCACGAAACATCCTCATGCCTCCAAATCCCCCCCGCCATGAGCTGATGGCTGTGCGTGTTGACCCGGAGGAACACCTCGCCTCCGCCGCCACCGCGGACATGGTGCAGGCTTTGGCCCAGATGAAGTCCCCTAGCGACTACCCCCAAGGACTTAATAGGTAAGATCTCACCAGCTAAATCTTACCAATACCACTTGCAACGGCTATGATTTGTACGGTTGATGTATTAAGCATGTTCGTGCCATGTTTATTTCAGTACTACACATTGTGTGATGTTCAAATATTACCGTGTCCAGCTAAATTTCACCAATACCAGTAACAAACTTACAATACATGACTTAGAATATCACTAGAGATGCTACCCATTTGCTATTTTTAGTGGATGCTAACCCTGTTGCACTTAACATGCCTGCCCATGTACTTACGCAGGGTCATAACAGCCGATGCTTTTGTTTGCCGTCGAGGTGAGCTGCATCCCATGTCTTACAGTATTTCACATAATTTGTTCAATTGCAGTTTAACTTCTACCCATTTACTGGTTGCCTATAGGTACACATGCCAGTGGCACGGATCCACGCTTCGACCCGGAGGAACAGCCCGCCTCCGCCGTCGCTGACTTTGGGTGAGCTCTAGCCAAGATGAAGTTCCCGAACAACTACCTCTCAGGACTTACCAGGTATGTACTCACCAGTTCAATCTTACCAATACCAGTTGCAAGTAATGGCTATGTTCTATACGGTCGATGTATTAAGCATGTTCTAGTAAACATGCCTAACACGTTTTTGCTACTATCCCTACCTTTTTATAGACATCTGGGCCATTCTCTGCTTTGGTAGCACCTGCCTTGTGATGTATAACTATGTCAATTGCATTTTTATGAGTACCGGTTTCAATGTCTATTAAGCCTGTTGCAATTAACAGTTGAATTCATTTTTAAACAGTTTCATTTCAATGGCTACAAACTTACAAAACATGACTTAAGATGTTCTTAAGCTTGTTGCAATTAACAATTGTATCCATTTTTTAATCTGTCCATTTGCTACCATGCTACTCTCCGCAATGAAGATATACTAGAGATGCTGCCCCATTTGCTATTTTTGGTGGATGCTAACCCTATTGTTCTTAACATGCTTGTCCATGTACTTACGCAGGGTCATAACGGCCGATGCTGTTTTTTGCCGTCAAGGTTAGCTGCATCCCATGTCTTAAAGTATTTCACATCATTTGTGCAATTGCAGTTTAACTTCTACCATTTACTGGTTGCCTGTAGGTACACATGTCAGTGGCACTAATCCACGCTTCGACCCGGAGGAATAGCTCGCCTCCGCCGCCGCTGACTTTGGGTGGGCTCTGGCCAAGATGAAGTGCCCCAGCAACTACCTCTCAGGACTTACCAAGTAGTACCCACTAGTTCAATCTTATCAATACTAGTTGCAATTAATGGCTATGTTTTGTACTGTCGATGTATTAAGCATGTTGTAGTAAACATGCCTAACATGTTTGAGCTATTTTCCCTACCTTTTTATAGACAACTGAGCCATTATCTGCTCTGGCAACACCTGCCCTGTGATGTTTAACTCTGTCAATTGCATTTTTATCAGTACCGGTTGCAATGGCCATTAAGCCTGTTGCAATTAACAGTTGTATCCATTTTTAAAGAGTTGTATTTCAATGGCTACAAACTTACAAAACATGAATTAGGATGTTGTTAAGCCTGTTGCAATTAACAGTTGTATCCATTTTTTAATCCATCCCTTTGCTACCATGCTACTCTTTCGAAATAAAGATATCACTACAGATGCTGCCGTTTTATTACCATTTGCTATTTTTGGTGGATGTTATCTCTGTTGTAGTTAACATTGGCTTTCCATGTACTTACACAGGGCTACAATGGGCGATGCTGTTGTTTGTCGTCGAGGTTACCTGCATCCCATGTCTTATACATCATCTATTCCTAAATATAAGTAGTTTTAAAGATTCCAATATAGACTACATAAGGAGCAAAATGAGTGAATCTAGATTCTAATCTAAACTATAGGTATAATTCTATATACATCCGTATGTAGTTCATATTGAAATCTCAAAAAAATTACTTGTACTTAGGAACATAGGTAGTTGTATTTTACATCATTTGTGCAATCTCAGTTTAGCTTCTAACATTTACTGGTTGCTTGTAGGTACATATATGAGGGGTACTGATGGACGCTTCGATCCCTTTTGCGTATGGGGCAATGAGATATTCAGGAACAAGCGTCAAGTGAGGAAACTAAGAAACATTGTTAGGTGAAAGAAACATGTGATTGGAATTAAGCTCTTTATTTACACTTTGTCGTAGACAACAGCGAACTTTAGAATAGTAAGTAATGTGTTGCCTTTTCCCCCTACCCACAACAAGTAACTCTATTTGTAACATCCCAACTTTACAATTTGGACCGTTATACATAGGTCATCATATGCATATCATATTTTATTTGCATCTTGGTTTTGTGATCCTAAAAATCCTAAGCAACTTAAGGACCCACGGAGAGAGTTGGGGATTTTATTTTTTCATATTTGAATTTTCTCGAATGTTGAAAAGTGGATCAATTTGGTTTTAATTATTTTTCTCTCCAAATAATATTTCCAATATTAAAAATATATGAGAGGATATAATATGACTTCTCCAAGATAAATCAAATATTGGAGGAAAAATGTTAAAATTAAATAAATAATTTTATTTGGATTTTATTGCTTTTTTTGAATTAGAAAATTAAGCATTTTAAAAAATTGCATTTTAGGCCAAGATAATGTTCACTTTGTTCTAAATATTATATTTAGACGACGAAAATTGTTTTTGGCATTTTTAGAATTTTTTTATTTTTTATTTGGATTTTTCTCGATGGAATCTTATTTTTTAAAAAAAGTTTCAGATCGAGCCGGGCCGAAGCCCAGCCGGCCCAGTCGCGCACCTCCCGCTCCGGCTCGGGAGAGGACTCCCGAGTGCCGTCGCCGCCCCGCCCTGCAAGCCGCAGCCGCCGCGCCGCCTGCCACCTGCCGCCGCCCGCCGAGGTCCGCCGCGCGCCGGAGAAACCACCGCCGCCGGAATCCAGCCGTTGACCTCGCCGATTTTCGCCCCGATTTTTTTTCGGTTTAGGTAAAACTGTTCGGTTTTTTAAAAAAGCCCTAGATCGGCTTTTTCGAATAGATCGGTTTGGTTTTACTCGGTTTAGTTATTTAGTAATCATTCATTCGTTGTTTGTTTAAACGAAGGCGTTCACCCATTTGTCTCTGTTAGCGGACGTTCGTCCGATAGATTTTTCTTTTTCTGTTTATTTTCGGCCAGGGACCTATCTGCGATTATTTTTTATCACAGATTAGCCGCTGATCTTCAAACCCTCACAGTTTCTTAACCTTTTGTCCAAATCCAGTGAAACCAGTGCCAAAGTCTTCATCTCGAACCCCTCTTTCTGTTTAATCAACTTGAACAAGGTTTTAACAATTTAAAATTTGGTTTCAAGCAGATTTGATTTCGATGTTCTTTTGACCGTAGTTTCAGTTCCGTAGCTCCGATTTTATTGTTTCTTTTTGCAAATTGAAGCTCTTCAGTTGAAATTTTAGTTTGGATATTCTTATTTGAGTTTTATCTGTGCATCTTTTCTTGAGTGCTTATGTATGCTGTTCTTTGTTTGCGATACAATTCCCGGAGTGTGCAGCGTGCTACTACGAGTCTCTAGGTTTTGCGGATCATCAACAAGGCAAGTAACACTTTGATCATACTCTTTTCTTACCCAGTTTTATGCATTAGATACAACCCTCAAACATTACATGAGTAGGATCTCTTAACATGTAGATTTTAGGAAGTAGATGATGAGGTAGAACCTATTGCCCTTTTATTATCAAACCCTGGGAGTTACTTCTACGTTATGCTTATACTACCATGCTATGCTCGTAGACGTGGGTTGGGTTTGAGTGTATCCATGATAGATGTGAGATTCTTAATTAATGGTTACCTTAAGGTGGCTACTTAAATACACATCTGGGTGGATTGGTTGCGGGCACTTGGAGAATCCAGTGTTGTCCTAGGATATCCCGGAGTACACATGTGATCATCCTATGGTTCGCCACCCAGGCTCAAAGGGATCATAAGATTATTCATGCTAGAAAATTCCTTGTGCAGCCACAAGCTATTATGGGCTCTAGCATAGTTGAGTAAGTTGCACGACCTCTTCCAGTGGTAGGCTAGCAGATGTAGGGGATGTAGATTGGTACTGTCTACCCGGGGTTAGAGTTAATGTTTCTGAAAGGTTGTGTCTCGGTCATCCGTTTCTCAAACACCATATAGTGCAAGAAATCCAACGGAGGAGATCGAGTCTTGTGGGGGAAAGTGCGCAAAACTCTGCAGAGTGTACAGACTAATCATGGTTAGCCGTGTCCCGGTTATGGACATTTTGAGTATCTGGATCCTGGATTATCATGTTGATCTCATCACTGTATTAATTATTTTGTTGGGTTATTAATACTGTTTAATTGGGATTGAGTTGGAGGAACCTTCTCAATGTTTAACAACTACCATGATAGTTAAATAAAATATATTCCTTTGTTGTAGGGAAAATTTGGCTTTTCGCAAAACATTATAACCGTAGAGCCTCCACCAGCCTCATATGCATGTAGTGATAGCCTTTACCCGTTCATTGCTCTACTGTGTTATCTTGCCAGCATATTCCACGTGTTGAGCTGTTTCGAGATGCAACATATCATGTTGCAGACTTTTTAGACGAAGAGTAAGGTGCGCTAGGTCGTTGTCGTGCACTCAGCTATGCCGTTGGAGTTGATGGACTCACTTTATCTTCCAAGCCTTATGGTGTTATCATTTAGATGGCCTTAAGCCATATTTATTGTAATAAGTTCTCTCTTGAGACTATCAATGTAATAAGTGTGTGATTGCTACTTTGTTATAAATCCTTCGAAGTACTGTGTGTGTCAGCATTACCGATCCAGGGATGACACTTATGCACAGAGATTCGACCGTTTAAGGTTGGATCGCTACAAGATGGTATCAGAGCACACGCTGAATGTAGTACACGACCACTAATATGAGCCATAGGTCACTCTTCTCTACTCATTTCTGACTCCTCTCCAATTTCCACTCTATAGAATGGCAGACACAAGGAACAAGTTTGCACAGCCGGATGAAGACACACCTTTTGGACGATACTTGAAGGAAGTCACTAGGTACCAGCAAATGATCTAGAGGAGGTTAAGAAACAAATTAAGGAGTTATTGGAGAAAGGTTACATTCGCCGAAGTTCATCACCGTGGGCAGCCCCAGTGCTCTCGGTTGAGAAGATGGATAAATCTTTGAGAATGGTAGTTGATTATCATGCATTGAATGAATTGACGATCAAGAACAAGTACCCACTGCCGATGATCAATGATTTGTTTGACCAATTGCAAGGAGCTAAAGTATTTTCCAAGATCGATCTTCGATCAGGATATCACCAGCTAAAGATCTGAGAACAGGACATACCTAAGACAGCCTTCACCACGTGGTACGGGCTATATGAGTACACGGTTATGTCAATTGGATTGACTAACGCCCCTGCCTAGCTATTTCATGATTATGATGAATAAGGTGTTCATGGAGTTCTTGGATAAGTTTGTTGTGGTGTTCATTGATGATATTTTGGTATACTTGAAGAATGAAGAGGAACACAAGGAGCATTTGCATTTAGTTCTCGAGAAACTCAGGGAACATCAGCTATATGCCAAGTTCAGCAAGTGTGAGTTTTGGTTGAAGGAAGTTGGATTCCTTGCACAGGTTATATCAGGAGAAGGTATAGCAATGGATCCTACCAAGGTTCAGTCTATCACGGAGTGGTTGGCACCCACCTCAGTTGGAGAGATCCGCAGTTTTCTGGGACTCGCAGGATATTACCGAAGATTCATCGACAATTTTTCTAAGATTGCGAAGCCCATGACGGAGTTGTTGAAAAAGGACACCAAGTTCAAATGGACAGATGAATGTGAGGCAAGTTTTCAGGAGCTGAAGAAACGTTTGGTTACAGCCCCAGTGCTGATTTTGCTGGATATACGCAAGGATTTCCAAGTGTATTGCAGCGCATCTTGCTTAGGACTTGGAGGCGTACTTATGCAAGACGGAAAGTTGTTTCATATGCCTCACGTTAGCTTCGACCGCATGAGTTTAATTATGCCACACATGATTTGGAGTTAGCAGCTGTAGTGCATGCGCTTAAGACCTAGAGGCATTTTCTTATTGGAAATCATTGTGATGTGTACACGGATCATAAGAGTTTGAAGTACATTTTCACACAGAAGGAGTTGAATCTCAGGCAAAGGAGATGGTTGGAGCTTATAAAGGATTATGATATGGAGTTGAACTATCATCCAGGCAAGGCCAATGTCGTAGCAGACACTTTGAGCCGGAAGAGTTACGCCAATACCCTCGTAAGCGGAGGACTACCAAAGGAGTTGGCTGAAGATATCAAGGAGTTATGTTTGGAGATAGTCCCTTGAGGTTTTGTTGCAAATTAGAAATCTAGTCGCCATTATTGGGAAAGATTCAAGAAGCTCAGAAGGATGATGAGGAAATTGCTGAGATAAAGGAGAAGATGAGCAAAGGAAAAGCCAAAGGTTTTCGTGAAGATGAGCACGACACCTTGTGGTTTGAAGACCGTGTTTCTGTGCCCAATAATGCAGATATCAGGAAGTTGATACTTCAGGAGGCTCATGACTCGCCATACTCGATACTCCCCAGAAACACCAAGACATATTTGGATTTAAAGGAGTGTCTCTGGTGGACGGGAATGAAGAAGGATATTGCCGAGTATGTAGCAGTATGTGATGTATGTCAGAGAGTGAAGGCAGAACATCAGAAGACAGCGGGATTACTGGAGCCTATGCCGATACCTGAATGGAAGTTGGACAAGCTTGGCATGGATTTTATCACCGGATTACACAGGACTCGACAGGGATATGATTCTGTTTGGGTAGTAGTGGATCATCTGACCAAAGTAGCTCACTTTATCCCAGTGAAAACCACCTATACGAGTGCGAAGTTGGCCAAGATATATATGACCAGGATCGTATGTCTACATGGAGTTCCGAGGACTATCGTATCAGATAGAGGAACACAGTTTACTTCAAAGTTTTGGCACCAGTTACACCAGACTTTGGGTACCAGGCTAGAGTTCAGTACAACTTTTCATCCGCAGACAGATGGACAGACCGAGAGAGTTAATCAGATTCTGGAGGACATGTTGAGAGCTTGTGTGCTATATTATGGATCTAGTTGGGATGAATGCGAGGCAAGTTTTCAGGAGTTGAAGAAACGTTTGGTTATAGCCCCAGTGCTGATTCTGCCGGATATATGCAAGGATTTCCAAGTGTATTGCGGGGCATCTTGCTTAGGACTTGGAGGCGTACTTATGCAAGACGGAAGAGTTGTTTCATATGCCTCACGTCAGCTTCGATAGCATGAGTTGAATTATGCCACACATGATTTGGAGTTAGCAGCTGTAGTGCATGCGCTCAAGACCTAGAGACATTTTCTTATTGGAAATCATTGTGATGTGTACACGGATTATAAGAGTTTGAAGTACATTTTCACACAGAAGGAGTTGAATCTCAGGCAAAGGAGATGGTTGGAGCTTATAAAGATTATGATATGAAGTTGCACTATCATCCAGGCAAGGCCAATGTCGTAGCAGACGCTTTTAGCCGGAAGAGTTACGCCAATACCCTCGTAAGCAGAGGACTACCAAAGGAGTTGGCTGAAGATCTCAGGGAGCTATGTTTGGAGATAGTCCCTTGAGGTTTTGTTGCAGCATTAGAAATTCAGTCGACATTATTGGGAAAGATTCGAGAAGCTCAGAAGGATGATGAGGAAATTGTTGAGACAAAGGAGAAGATGAGCAAAGGAAAAGCCAAAGGTTTTCGTGAAGATGAGCACGACACCTTGTGGTTTGAAGACCGTGTTTCTGTGCCCAATAATGCAGATATCAGGAAGTTGATACTTCAGGAGGCTCATGACTCGCCATACTCGATACACCCTAGAAACACCAAGATGTATTTGGATTTGAAGGAGTGTTTCTGATGGACGGGAATGAAGAAGGATATTGCCGAGTATGTAGCAGTATGTGATGTATGTCAGAGAGTGAAGGCAGAACATCAGAAGCCAGCAGGATTACTGCAGCCTATGCCGATACCCGAATGGAAGTGGGACATGCTTGGCATGGATTTTATCACCGGATTACCCAGTACTCGATCGAGATATGATTCTGTTTGGGTAGTAGTGGAACGTCTAACCAAAGTAGCTCACTTTATCCCAGTGAAAACCACCTATACGAGTGCGAAGTTGGCCAAGATATATGACCAGGATCGTATGTCTACATGGAGTTCCAAGGACTACCGTATCAGATAGAGGAACACAGTTTACTTCAAAATTTTGGCACCAGTTGCACCAGACTTGGTACCAGGCTAGAGTTCAGTACATCTTTTCATCCATAGACAGATGGACAGACCGAGAGATTTAATCAGATTCTGAAGGACATGTTGACAGCTTGTGCGCTATATTATGGATCTGTTGGGATGAATGCGAGGCAAGTTTTCAGGAGCTGAAGAAACGTTTGGTTACAGCCCCAGTGCTGATTCTGTCGGATATACGCAAGGATTTCCAAGTGTATTGCGGCGCATCTTGCTTAGGGCTTGGAGGCGTACTTATGCAAGATGGAAGAGTTGTTTCATATGCCTCACGTCAGGTTCGATAGCATGAGTTGAATTATGCCACACATGATTTGGAGTTAGCAGCTGCAGTGCATGCGCTCAAGACCTAGAGACATTTTATTATTGGAAATCATTGTGATGTGTACACGGATCATAAGAGTTTGAAGTACATTTTCACACAGAAGGAGTTGAATCTCAGGCAAAGGAGATGGTTGGAGCTTATAAAGGATTGTGATATGAAGTTGCGCTATCATCCAGGCAAGGCCAATGTCGCAGCAGACGCTTTGAGCCGGAAGAGTTACGCCAATACCCTCGTAAGCGGAGGACTACCAAAGGAGTTGGCTGAACATCTCAGGGAGCTACGTTTGGAGATAGTCCCTTGAGGTTTTGTTGCAGCATTAGAAATTCAGTCGACATCATTGGGAAAGATTCGAGAAGCTCGGAAGGATGATGATGAAATTGCTGAGATAAAGGAGAAGATGAGCAAAGGAAAAGCCAAAGGTTTTCGTGAATATGAGCATGACACCTTGTGGTTTGAAGACCGTGTTTCTGTGCCCAATAATGCAAATATCAGGAAGTTGATACTTCAGGAGGCTCATGACTCGCCATACTCGATACACCCCAGAAACACCAAGATGTATTTGGATTTAAAGGAGAGTTTCTGGTGGACGGGAATGAAGAAGGATATTGCCGAGTATGTAGCAGTATGTGATGTATGTCAGAGAGTGAAGGCAGAACATCAGAAGCCAGCAGGATTACTGCAGCCTATGCCGATACCCGAATGGAAGTGGGACAAGCTTGGCATGGATTTTATCACCGGATTACACAGGACTCGACCGGGATATGATTCTGTTTGGGTAGTAGTGGATCGTCTAACCAAAGTAGCTCACTTTATCCCAGTGAAAACCACCTATACGAGTGCGAAGTTGGCCAAGATATATATGACCAGGATCGTATGTCTACATGGAGTTCCGAGGACTATCGTATCAGATAGAGGAACACAGTTTACTTCAAAGTTTTAGCACCAGTTGCACCAGACTTTGGGTACCAGGCTAGAGTTCAGTACAACTTTTCATTCGCAGACAGATGGACAGACCGAGAGAGTTAATCAGATTCTGGAGGACATGTTGAGAGCTTGAGCGCTAGATTATGGATCTAGTTGGGATGATAATTTGCCCTACGCATAGTTCTCTTACAACAACAGTTATCAAGCCAGTCTGAAGATGACACCTTTCGAAGCTTTGTATGGAAGAAGGTGCAGGACACCGTTAATGTGGGATGAAGTTGGAGACCGCTAGTTGTTTGGACCAGATTTGATAGAAGAGTCAGAAGAGAAGGTTAAGTTGATTTGAGATAGACTGAAGGTTGCTCAGTCCAGGAAGAAGAGTTATGCAGACTCAAAACGCAAGGAGGTAGCCTATGAAATCGGAGATAGAACATATCTTCGAGTGTCACCCCTGCGAGGAGTTAAACGTTTTGGAGTTAAGGGAAAGTTAGCCTCGAGATTTGTAGGAACATATCGAGTTTTGGAACGTATAGGAGAAGTAGCCTACAAGTAGGAGTTACCTGAAGGACTGTCGGGAGTTCATGGTGTGTTTCATGTTTCCTAGTTGAAGAAGTGCCATGCTGAGATGGCCGATATTCCTCTGAGAGATATAGTGCCCCTGGAAGCAATTCAGTTGGATAGTGATCTGACCTATGAGGAGAAACCATTCAAGATTCTCGAGTTTGCCAACCGAGTTACCCGCAGCAAAGTTATCAAGTTATGCAAAGTTCAGTGGAGCCATCATACCGAGGATGAAGCCACCTGGGAAAGAGAGGATGATCTACGGAAAGACCACCCACACCTATTTTGTAGCCAACCCGAATCTCGAGGGCGAGATTCACCTTAAGGGGGGTAGGTTTGTAACATCCCAAATTTTCAATTTGGAATGTTATACATAGGTCATCATATGTATATCATATCATATTTTATTTGCATTTTGGTTTTGTGATCCTAAAATTCCAAAGCAACTCAAGGACCCATGGAGAGATTTGGGGATTTTATTATTTTCATATTTGAATTTTGTCAAATATTGAAAACTGGATCACTTTGGTTTTAATTATTTTTCTCTCTAAATAATATTTCCAATATTAAAAATATATGAGAGGGGATAATATGAGTTCTCCAAGATAAATGAAATATTGGAGGAAAATGTTTAAATTGAATAAATAGTTTTATTTGGATTTTATTGCTTTTTTTAATTAGAAAAATAAGCATTTTTACAAAATTGCATTTTAGGCCAAGAAACTGTTCACCTTGTTCTAAATATCCTATTTAGGCGATGAAAATTGTTTTTTTGTATTTTTAGAATTTTTTATATTTTATTTGGATTTTTCTCGGCGGAATCTTATTTAAAAAAAATGTTTCCGACCGAGCCGGGCCAAAGCCCAGCCAGCCCAGCCGCACGCCTCCCGCTCCTGCTTAGGAGAGGACTCCCGAGCGCCGCCGCCACCATGGACGACGTGTTCGTCCCGGACACGCCGCCGTCGCCCCCTTCCCCAAGTACCCTGAGCCACCCCTCCCCCTTTAAATACCCGCCGCCGCCGCCCCTCACCACCACCCCGCCCCGCAAGCCGCTGCTGCCTGCCACCGCCGCTGCCTGTCGCCGCACGCCGCCGCTGCCGCGCCTCGCCGGGCCGAGCTCCGCCGCGCGCCAGAGAAACCGCCGCCGCTGCTGGAATCCCGCCATTGACCTCGCCGGTTTTCACCCCTTTTTCGGTTTAGGTAAAACCATTCGTTTTTTAAAAGACCCTAGGTCGGTTTTTCTCGAATAGATCAGTTTGGTTTTATTTGGTTTAGTTATTTAGTAATCATTCGTTCGGTTCGTTCATTTAAACGAACGCGTTCGCCCGTTTGTCTCTGTTAGCGGACGTCCGTCCGATAGATCTTTCTTTTTTTGTTTATTTTCGGCCAGGGACCTATCCACGATTATTTTTTATCGCAGGTTAGCCCCTGATCTTCAAACACTCGCCGTTTCTTAACCGTTTTTCAGTGAAACCAACGCCAAAATCTTCGTCTTGAACCCCTCTTTCTGTTTAATCAACTTGAACAAGGTTTTGACAATTTAAAATTTGGTTTCAAGCAGATTTGACTTCGAAGTTCTTTTGACCGTAGTTTCAGTTCCGTAGCTCCGATTCGATTGTTTCTTTTTGCAAATCGAAACTCTTTGGTTGAACTTTCATGTGACGCCCCAAGACCGTCGCGCCAGGTGTGTTCCAGTTATTCGATGTCGTTGCCATGTCATTCGTTTGCGTGTTGCATCTTCACATGTCATCATGTGTATTGCATCATCATGTTTTTCAAAACTTGCATCCGTCCCGGCCTCCTAGTTCTTTCCGTTGTCCGTTCTGAGCCCAGACACAGTTGCACGCGCCTGCGGCATGTCCGAAATATTATTTTATAACTGGCTGGAAAATGTTCTTTGAATGGGTTGAAAGTTGGCGTGCGGTCTTATTATAGTGTAGTTAGGCCGCCTGCCAAGTTTCGTCGCATTCGGAGTTCGTTTGATAGCCCAACGGATAACTATAGCGACAATATAGTCGGTCTATCGTCGGACGTTTTCGGTCTCTGAAAACCGTGCTGGGCTGCATCTCTCCCCCCCTCCTACATAGCCCATCTAGCCCTCCTACACTTCCCCTGCTCTCCGGACCATCCGATGGGGATCGTACGGCTCCGAGACGGTCTCAAACCCACCAAACCCTAGCCCATGCCTATTTAAACACCTCCCCTTGCCAAATTTGGAAGCCTAGTCCTCCACCTACCTATAGCCGCCTCCCTCCTCGCATTCCGCGCACGTCCACCCATGCGCCACATCTTGGCGGATCCAGGCGAGCCAGTGCCGCCATCAACCGCCGCAGCCGCCGCCCTCCACTAGTCCCAGCGCGCCACCTGTCCACCCGAGGTCGCCCGCAACCAAACCTGTGTTGCCACCTCGTCCGCTCCACGTCCCCACCCCGCGTGGCCCGGCGCAGCCCGCAGCCTGCCCGCCCGGGCCCGACCGCGCTGCTGGCGCTGACCCAGCCTACTCGCTCCTCCCGCTCGATCCAGAGGGGATCGAGAGCTCGCCGTCGCTCGTCCGCTCCTCTTCCCCGAGGATCCCGCCGTCTTCTCGCCACGCTTCGCCGCCCCCCAGGTCGCCGACCACCGCTCCCTTCCCCATCTTCTTCTCCTACTAACATATCTCTCTCTCTCTTCGCGCCACGTTCAGGAACAGGAGCTCGGAGCTCGCCGCCGGCCCCGTTTCGCTGCCCCACCGCCCGGATCTGGCGGGATCCGGCCGGATCCGCCCCGCCGTGCGCTCGCGGGTGACTTTCCTCCTGGTCCGCGCGGTCCCGCTGCCTGCAAGCCAACACCGCCGGCGCCCCTTCCTCTGCTCATGCGGGAGCGAGAGGAGGACGACGCCCATGCCGCCCATCGCCCTGGTGGGCCCGCTCGGCCTCCAAGGCCCAGCCACGCAACCGCCGGCCTGTTGGCCCATGGTGAGCTGCCCCCTCCCAATGCATGTTCCTGTTAGGCCCGCGACTGGATTCGGCCCACCTATGTTTTTTACGGATCTACGATTTTCCTAATTTTCCTGGGACCGCTAGTTTTACAGAATAGTCCCCCTAAATCATGCATATCATAACTCAGCAACCGTGCATCGGATCTAAATAAATTATATATGTAACTTGACTAGAATTTCATCTAGTTTCATAATATCCAACTTTCATGCATGTTTGACATGTTTAAATGATGTTTGCATTTAAGTTGCATATTGCCATGCTAAAATGATTTATTTCATAACTAAATAATCGTCGCTCCATTTTAAATAAACTTTATATGTAAATGGGGTAGAAAAATGCCTAGTTTAATATGGTGGCTTTACTTTGCATGTTTAACAACTCTAAAATATGGTTTAGGCTAGAATAGTACTAAACATAAAATATGCACATGAGGAGTTTTCGGACTTGTTGTTTGTTGTTCCGGCCTCATTTAAACTTGCCTAGATAGGTAGTTTTCATTTGCTTCACCTCTTGCCATGTTAATCAACATTTAATATTGGTGGGTACATAAACAAGATCGAACTAAATAACTTGAATGTGGTGTTCCATCAATATGCAACTAGTTGCATATTGAGCTCCACTTAATTTGTAGGATTGCTTGTGCACTTTGCCATGCCATGCCATGTATCATTAAACCGGACATGCATCATACTTGGTTGTGCATCATGCCATGTTTAGGTGATGTTTGCTTACTATGTTGTTTGCTTCTTTCTGGTGTTGCTTCTTTGGGTTAGTTCCGATAACGTCGCATTTGTGAGGATCCGTTCGACTACGTCTGTTTGTCTTCTTCATGGACTCGTTCTTCTTCCTTGTGGGATTTCAGGCAAGATGATCATACCCTCGAAATCACTTCTATCTTTGCTTGCTAGTTGTTCGATCTATTGCTATGCCGCGATACCTACCAATTGCTATATCATGCCCCCCATATTGCCATGTCAAGCCTCTAACCCACTTTTCCTAGCAAATCGTTGTTTGGCTATGTTACCGCTTTGCTCAGCCCCTCTTATAGCGTTGCTAGTTGCAGGTGAAGTTGAAGTTTGTTCCATGTTGGAACATGGATATTGTTGGGATATCATAATTACCTCTTACTTAATTAATGCATCTATATACTTGGTAAAGGGTGGAAGGCTCGGCCTTATGCCTGGTGTTTTGTTCCACTCTTGCCGCCCTAGTTTCCGTCATACCGGTGTTACGTTCCTTGATTTTGCGTTCCTTACACGGTTGGGTGTTATGGGGACCCCTTGACAGTTCGCTTTGAATAAAACTCCTCTAGCAAGGCCCAACCTTGGTTTTACCATTTGCTTCACCACCACCTACTTTTCCCTTGGGAGTCGCGCTCCTGAGGGTCACCTTTATTTTTGCCCCCCCCGGGCCAGTGCTTGTCTAAGTGTTGGTCCGAACCGAGCTGCCTGCAGGGCCACCTCGGGGAAACTTGAGGTTTGGTTTTACTCGTAGCTAGTCTCATCCGGTGTTGCCCTGAGAACGAGATATGTGCGACTCCTATCGGGATTTTCGGCACATCGGGTGGCTGTGTTGGTCTTGTTTTACCATTGACGAAATGTCTACTAACCGGGATTCCGAGTCTGATCGGGTCTTCCTGGGAGAAGGAATATCCTTCATTGACCGTGAGAGCTTGTGATGGGCTTAGTTGGGACACCCGTGCAGGGTTTGAACTTTCAAAAGCCGTGCCCGTGGTTATGGGCAGATGGGAATTTGTTAATGTCCGGTTGTAGAGAACTTGACACTTAACTTAATTTAAAATGAATCAACCGCATGTGTAGCCGTGATGGTCTCTTCTCGGCAGAGTCCGGGAAGTGAACACGGTTCTGGTGTTATGCTTGAACGTAAGTAGTTTCAGGATCACTTCTTGATCACTTCTAGTTCACGATCGTGCTTTGCTTCTCTTCTCGCTCTTATTTGCGTATGTTAGCCACCATATATGCTTAGTGCTTGCTGTAGCTCCACCTCACTACCTTCTCCTACCCATAAGCTTAAATAGTCTTGATCTCGCAGGTGTGAGATTGCTGAGTCCTCGTGGCTCACAGATACTTCCAAACAGTTGTAGGTGCCGATGATACCAGTGTAGATGACGCAACCCAGCTCAAGTGGGAGCTCGATGAAGATCTTGATTGATTGTCTTGTTTTGTTTCCGGTCGATCAGTAGTGGAGCCCAGTTGGGGCGATCGGGGATCTATGCATTTGGGGTTTGTCTTCTTTTACTTTGGTTCCGTAGTCGGACCTTGATTGTATTCTGGTTGATGTATGTTTAACTTGTATTTGTGTGAAGTGGCGATTGTAAGCCAAGTCTTTATCCCTTTCTTATTCAGTACATGGGATGTGTGAAGATTACCCCTCTTGCGACAAACCTACCATGCGGCTATGCCTCTAAGTCGTGCCCCGACACGTGGGAGATATAGCCGCATTGTGGGTGTTACAAGTTGGTAATCAGAGCCATCCCCGACTTAGGAGCCCCCTGCTTGATCGAATTGTTGACATTGTTGAGTCTAGAACAAAATGTTTTGAGTCTTAGGATTATATATATCGGAGAGTAGGATTCTTTTTACTCCTTAATACCTTCGTCGCTCTCGTGAGGCCACCTGGCGTAGAGGTTTGACTCTTCTCTCCTCAAATTTCACGAAAAAAATTAGGATCATGCGGGTATCTTGGAATCATTCCGATGGTTTTGTGACAAGAACATTGTTCTTGGTGCCTCCTGACATTTAGGGGTTGTGACAGTGTCCCGGGGAGTTGAGCTCTGAGGTGTTGTCGTCACAATTTTATCGTTGTAGTTATGGAATACCTGAGTTTCGCCGACTTTGAAAATCTCTTTTGTGCAGTTGTTGGGGAGATAACCTCGACGCTACCCAGTACAGGGGCGGGAGTTCGGGAGTATTGCCATAACTCGTATAACAGATGCTTTTCGAAGGTTGAGGTAAATGATTTCCGAAGGTTTCTTGGTTATGTGTTGAAGGATGGATACAGCTGGATGTAGGATTTGCTAGTTTTGGGTGAGATATTATGCTTCCCCTGTATCCCCAACACATGATTGCATAACCTGAAAGTTTCGGGAGTTTTATAAGTGGGAATTCAAGTAGCTCTTAGGATATCTTTCCGACAGATGTATGATATGAGATTGGGGTTCGACGTCTAGTGGTCCGCCTATCCACAGTTGGCTTTATAGTGGTCTCGTTGTGTCTTAAAGAGTCCTTGGCTATGCTGACTCGGGGACGCTTCATATGTCATGTGCAATGCCTTGTACATGATGGTGTTGTACGGTCGAGCCCGTGTGGGCCCCACCACGAAAACTTCGGACGAAATCTCTATCATATGTTTGTTCCGGATTTTCTGCAACCCAATCCTTTGTTTTTGTTTTGGTTTATGGTATTCGAGGTTCTTCAATGTCAAGTGTTGATTCCATATTTTTTCCTAAGCGGTATTCTCATACTCCTATGTGAATACCAATCCTTCTTGATCATCAAGATTGTCATGTCAATTCTTTCCAACCGGTGTGTTTCTCTTCAAGTGGATCTATTCATTTCAACATCCGCAAGATCACCTCTCGGTTTTCCCAACATTGTTCGTTTCATCTGTCCCCAAGTTGCCTTTGTTTTTCCCGCCCTCCCTCCCTTTTTTCTACAAGGACTCATATATCTTAATCAAGTATCCATTTTATGGATGTGAAGTCTCTCCATTCTTTTTCGTCAATGTCCTTAGCCGATGATTCTTCTTGAAGATACTAAGGAAGCTTCAAGTTCATAATTCTCCATTCTTTTCTTCCCCAGTGGATCCAATCCAAGATTTCGGTGTTAATCTTATCCTTTTCCTCTTTTCACAATGCTTTCTCATACCGGTGCACCTCTTAATCGCTCATCTCTCTCTATTCGTATCCGAAGTGCGGAAGATATCTCAGGAGATTCGTGTTTTCATTCCTTATCTGTTCAAGATATCTCGAGGCTGTTATATGTTTCAAGCCATCGGTGCAATATCTTTCAAGTAATCGTTCAATGGTGTCTGTCTTGAGTGGGCCCTAACCCAAAGGTCTTTCCCCAGGATCTTACCTGACTCTTCTTATTTTCTCGGAGTTACTCTCAAATTCTTTTCCAAGTTTGACGTAAGAATGAATTGTAATTAGTCATATGTCTTTCTCCAAGATCTTTCAAATTCTTTCCATCATTGGTTCAACCTTTCTAATTTTCATCCCGGAGTATCTCAGCAATTCATGATGGTGTTTCTCATCGTCATTCTCAACATTTGAAGACCGGAGAAGATTTTTCTCTCAATCTTGCTCCATTCTCTTTAAGATTCATGGTTCTAGATTGTTGGCATCCTCTCATAATTGTTTTCGATTCTGAGAATTCTTTTCACCCATCCGGAGCAATTCTAGAGTCTTTTCAGTTTGATTCCCCGGAGCCCACCATGTCAGAATTATTCATTCTCAGCTTTCAGCTTTTGTTCTCCAAATCTTACCGTGCATCGTTCAAGTATTCTCTAATCAATTCGGGATCTCTTCGTTCACTTGCATCTAAATTCTCTCAAGTATCTTCACTCATTTTCCAATTACTCCTGCTGATGTGTTTGTTTTGTTCGTTCATTTTCAATTCTTACGGTGGTTCATTCAAGATTTCTCTTCCTTGTTTACCATATCAATTTATTCGTTGTTTCAATCCTATTGGTGGATCGTTGAAGACCTTCGCAAGTTTATGCTATATCTATCTTAATCCTTTCTATGAGAATAAGTAGTATGCCAAATCCATTGCTTGTCATCAATTTAAATTGGTGAAGGATAAGCATAATGTAATTCTTATTCTTGTTTCAACGAGTAAATTCAACTCCTTATTCCGGAGGCTAATCAAATTCTCGTTTTCAATTGTTCATCTTTCTTTTCCTGAGTTCCAAGTTGTCTCGGTTATATCATCGTGAAGCTCCTTGTAATCATTGCAAGGCTGCACTTTGTCTTTTGAACTCCTCTTTCTTTCGTCATCCTTTTATTACCGAAGTTTTTCATGGAGGTTCTACATGATGGTTCAGCAAGGATTTAATTCCTTCTCGAAGTGCTCATCAAGATTCTTTTCAGAGGAGGTCAAGCATTCTTTATCTTGCATTTGGAAGTGCAATTCCTTCTACCTTATCTTTTGAGGTGGTGTTATATAATTCTTGATAATTTTCCTTCGTGTTTCATGATTCACATGTTGTCAAGAATGGGATATTTTAAATCCATCATTCTCTTCGTTGGAGTTACCTTGGCATAGATTTCACCAAAAGGCTTCCCTAAGGAATTTTTTTATTGTGGTGCTTATAAATGATCCAAGTTTTTTTCTCCTATCCTTTCGGCGGAAGAAGTTTTTCATCTCCTCGTCGATCTAAAGCAAGCAATTGTTTCCGTTTGTGGCAGGTTTTCACCTCAAGTTTTTGAGATGTTTTCAATAAGCCCACAACAAGTTTATTCTTTTCATTGTTCATTTCCCAAAAACTCCGTCATAACCTTCTTGGAAGGGTGCTTTCCCAGATCAGTTGTGGCAGAAGTTGTCATTTTCTACTCAATTCTTTCCTTTCCAATGATTCAACTTCTATTCTTTCGTTCCGGAGGCATAGCGATGTTGCTCTCTTCACTCATCATCCCCTTTTTTGTCAAAGATCATGTTCTTTCCCTTTGCTTATCCATTTAACCGGAGTGTCGTGCCCTCTTTTCAAGTTCTTCCCATTTTGTCCAGTTTTGCCTCCCTTCTCAACCGGAGTGCTGTTGAAATCTTTCTTACCTCTTGTGCCATTCTTTCAATAGTTCCGAAGGCAGTGTGTTGTTCATTTCATCAAGTATACTCTTATCTTGTCAAGTTCATGTTCAATTCCTTTCAATTACAGTCGGAGTGCTATCCAAATTATATCATTCTTATTCCTTCTCTATCTTGTTAACCGGAGTGTTGTCGTAATTGATTCTTATCGTTCCTTATACATCTCGTTTCTATCGGAGTGCTTGCTTGTACTTCTTGTCCATTGTAACACTTATCTTATGTCCTTCAACCTACAAGGTTCTAGTAAGGTTCCTTGTTCCTCTTTCCTAACGGAGTGTTTTCCACTTCGTTCATCTTCATTGTATTCTTTTCTTTCAATTTGTTCAACCTCGCAAGGTTCTTTGGTTTCACTCATTGGTCAAAGAAGCAACTTAGTTTTACCTCTTCTCTTTATCTTCCGTTTCCCTCCGGTGCCATCCTAGATCTTGGGACGAGATCCTCTTGTAGTGGTGGAGTGTTGTGACGCCCCGAGACTGTCGCGCCAGGTGTCTTCCAGTTATTCGCTGTCGTTGTCATGTCATTCATTTGCGTGCTGCATCTTGGCATGTCATCATGTGCATTGCATCATCATGTTTTTCAAAACTTGCATCCGTCTCGGCCTCCCAGTTCTTTCCATTGTCCGTTTTGAGCCTAGACACACTTGCACGCACCTGCGACACGTCCGAAATATTATTTTATAAGTGGCCGGCAAATGTTCTCAGAATGGGTTGAAAGTTGGCGTGCGGTCTTATTATAGTGTAGATAGGCCGCCTGCCAAGTTTCATCGCATTCGGAGTTCATTTGATAGCCCAACGGATAACTATAGCGACAATATAGTCGGTCTATCATTGGACGTTTTCGGTCTCCGGAAACCGTGCCGGGCTGCATCTCTCCCCCCTCCTACACAGCCCATCTAGCCCTCCTACACTTCCCCTGCTCTCCGGACCGTCCGATGGGGATCGTACGGCTCCGAGATGGTCTCAAACCCACCAAACCCTAGCCCCTGCCTATTTAAACACCTCCCCTTGCCAAATTTGGAAGCCTAGTCCTCCACCTACCTCTAGCCGCCTCCCTCCTTGCATTTCACACCCGTCCACCCGCGCGCCACCACTTGGCAGATCCAGGCGAGCCAGCGCCGCCGTCAACCGCCGCAACCGCCGCCCTCCACCAGTCCCAGCGTGCCACGTGTCCACCCGAGGTCGCCCGCAGCCAACCTTGTGTTGCCACCTCGTCCGCTCCACCTCCCCACCTCGCGCGGCCCGGTGCGGCCCGTAGCCTGCCTGCCCGGGCCCGACCGCGCTGCTGGCGCCGACCCAGCCTACTCGCTCCTCCCGCTCGATCCAGAGGGGATCGAGAGCTCGTCGTCGCCCGTCCGCTCCTCTTCCCCGAGGATCCCGCCGTCTTCTCGCCGCGCTTTGCCGCCCCCCAGGTCACCGACCACCGCTCCCTTCCCCATCTCCTTCTCCTCCTAACATATCTCTCTCTCTCTTCGTGCCATGTTCAGGAGCAGGAGCTCAGAGCTCGCCGCCGGCCCCGTTTCGCTGCCCCACCGCCCGGATCTGGCGGGATCCGGCGGGATCCGCCTCGCCATGCGCTCGCAGGCGACTTTCCTCCTGGTCCACGCGGCCCCGCTGCCTGCAAGCCGCCACCGCCGGCGCCCCTTCCTCTGCTCATGCGGGAGCGAGAGGAGGACGACGCCCATGCCGCCCATCGCCCTGGTGGGCCCGCTCGGCCTCCAAGGCCCAGCCACGCAACCGCCGGCCTGTTGGCCCATGGTGAGCTGCCCCCCTCCCAGCGCCTATTCCTGTTAGGCTCGCGACTGGATTCGGACCACCTATGTTTTTTTACGGATCTACAATTTTCCTAATTTTCCTGGGACCGCCAGTTTTACAGAATAGTCCCCCTAAATCATGCATATCATAACTCACCAACCGTGCATCGGATCTAAATAAAATATATATGTAACTTGACTAGAATTTCATCTAGTTTCATAATACCAACTTTCATGCATGTTTGACATGTTTAAAATGATGTTTGCATTTAAGTTGCATAATGCCATGCTAAAATGATTTATTTCATAACTAAATAATCGTAGCTCCATTTTAAATAAACTTTATATGTAAATGGGGTAGAAAAATGCCTAGTTTAACATGGTGGCTTTACTTTGCATGTTTAACAACTCTAAAAGATGGTTTAGGGCAGAACAGTACTAAACATAAAATATGCACATGAGGAGTTTTCGGACTTGTTGTTTGTTGTTCCGGCCTCATTTAAACTTGCCTAGATAGGTAGTTTTCATTTGCTTCACCTCTTGCCATGTTAATCAACATTTAATATTGTTGGGTACATAAACGAGATTGAACTAAATAACTTGAATGTGGTGTTCCATCAATATGCAACTAGTTGCGTATTGAGCTCCACTTAATTTGTAGGATTGCTTGTGGACTTTGCCATGCCATGCCATGTATCATTAATCCGGACATGCATCATACTTGGTTGTGCATCATGCCATGTTTAGATGATGTTTGCTTACTATGTTGTTTGCTTCTTTCCGGTGTTGCTTCTTTGGGTTAGTTCCGATAATGTCGCGTTTGTGAGCATCCGTTCGACTACGTCTGTTTGTCTTCTTCATGGACTCGTTCTGCTTCCTTGCGGGATTTCAGGCAAGATGACCATACCCTCGAAATCACTTCTATCTTTGCTTGCTAGTTGTTCGATCTATTGCTATGCCGCGATACCTACCACTTGCTATATCATGCCCCCCATATTGCCATGTCAAGCCTCTAACCCACTTTTCCTAGCAAATCGTTGTTTGGCTATGTTACCGCTTTGCTCAGCCCCTCTTATAGCGTTGCTAGTTGCAGGTGAAGTTGAAGTTTGTTCCATGTTGGAACATGGATATTGTTGGGATATCATAATTACCTCTTACTTAATTAATGCATCTATATACTTGGTAAAGGGTGGAAGGCTCGGCGTTATGCCTGGTGTTTTGTTCCACGCTTGCCGCCCTAGTTTCTGTCATACCGGTGTTATGTTCCTTGATTTTGCGTTCCTTACATGGTTGGGTGTTATGGGGACCCCTTGACAGTTGCTTTGAATAAAACTCCTCCAGCAAGGCCCAACCTTGGTTTTACCATTTGCCTCACCACCACCTACTTTTCCCTTGGGAGTCGCGCTCCCGAGGGTCATCTTTGATTTTGCCCCCCAGGCCAGTGCTTGTCTAAGTGTTGGTTCGAACCGAGCTGCCTGCAAGGCCACCTCGGGGAAACTTGCGGTTTGGTTTTACTCGTAGCTAGTCTCATCCGGTGTTGCCCTGAGAACGAGATACGTGCGACTCCTATCGGGATTTTCGGCACATCGGGTGGCTTTGCTGGTCTTCTTTTACCATTGTCGAAATGTCTTGTAACCGGGATTCCGAGTCTGATCGGGTCTTCCTAGGAGAAGGAATATCTTTCGTTGACCGTGAAAGATTGTGATGGGCTAAGTTGGGACACCCCTGCAGGGTTTGAACTTTCGAAAGTCGTGCCCGCTATTATGGGCAGATGGGAATTTGTTAATGTCTGGTTGTAGAGAACTTGACACTTAACTTAATTTAAAATGAATCAACCGTGTGTGTAGCCGTGATGGTCTCTTCTCGGTGGAGTCTGGGAAGTGAACACGGTTCTGGTGTTATGCTTGAACATAAGTAGTTTCAGGGTCACTTCTTGATCACTTCTAGTTCACGACCGTGCTTTTCTTCTCTTCTCGCTCTTATTTGCGTATGTTAGCCACCATATATGCTTAGTGCTTGCTGCAACTCCACCTCACTACCTTCTCCTACCCATAAGCTTAAATAGTCTTGATCTCACAGGTGTGAGATTGTTGAGTCCTCGTGGCTCACAAATACTTCCAAACTGTTGCAGGTGCCGATGATACCAGTGCAGATGACGCAACCCAGCTCAAGTGGGAGCTTGATGAAGATATTGATTGATTTTGTTGTTTCGTTTCCAGTCGATCAGTAGTGGAGCCCAGTTGGGGCGATCGGGGATCTATGCATTTGGGGTTTGTCTTCTTTCACTTTGATTCCGTAGTTGGACCTTGATTGTATTCTGGTTGATGTATGTTTAACTTGTATTTGTGTGAAGTGGCCATTGTAAGCCACCTCTTTATCCCTTTCTTATTCTGTAAATGGGATGTGTGAAGATTACCCCTCTTGCGAAAAACCTACCATGCGGCTATGCCTCTAAGTCATGCCCCGACACGTGGGAGATATAGCCGCATTGTGGGTGTTACATTTCAGTTTGGATCTTCTTGTTTGAGTTTTGTCCGTGCATCTTTGCTTGAGTGCTTATGTATGCTATTGCTTATTTGCGATAGAATTCCCAGAGTGCACAGCGTGCTACTATGAGTCTCTAGGTTTTGCGGATCATCAAGAAGGCAAGTAACACTTTGATCATACTCTTTTCTTACCCAGTTTTATGCATTAGATACAACCCTCAAACATTACATGAGTAGGATCTCTTAACATGTGGATTTTGGGAAGTAGATGATGAGGTAGAACCTATTGCCTTTTTATTATCAAACCCTGGGAGTTACTTCTATGTTATGCTTATACTGCCATGCTATGCTCGTAGACGTGGATTGGGTTTGAGTGTATCCATGACATATGTGAGATTCTTAATTAATGGTTAACTTAAGGTGGCTAGTTAAATACACATCTCGGTGGATTGGTTGCGGGCACCTGGAGAATCCAGTGTTGTCCTAGGATATCCCGGAGTACCCATGTGATCATCCTATGGTTCGCCACCCAGGCTCAAAGGGATCCAAAGATTATTCATGCTAGAAACTTCCGTCTGCAGCCACAAGCTATTATGGGCTCTAGCATAGTTGAGTAAGTTGCATGACCTCTTCCAGTGGTAGGCTAGCAGATGTACGGGATGTAGGTTGGTACTGTCTACCCGGGTTTAGAGTTAATGTTTCTAAAAGGCTATGTCTCGGTCGTTCGTTTCTCAAACACCATGTAGTGTGAGAAATCCAACGGAGGAGATCAAGTCTTGAGGGGAAAAGTGCGCAAACCTCTGCAGAGTGCACAAACTAATCATGTCTAGTCGTGTCCCCGGTTATGGACATTTTGAGTATCTGGATCTTGGATTATCATGTTGATCTCATCACTCTATTAATTAATTTGTTGGGTTATTAATACTGTTTAATTGGGATTGAGTTGGAGGAACCTTCTCAATGTTTGACAACTACCATGATAGTTAAATAAAATATATTCCTTTGTTGTAGGGAAAATTTGGCTTTTCGCAAAACATTATAACCGTAGAGCCTCCACCAGCCTCATATGCATGTAGTGATAGCCTTTACTCGTTCATTCCTCTACTGTCTTATCTTGCCAGCATATTCCATGTGCTGACCCGTTTCGGGCTACAACATATCATGTTGTAGACTTTTCAGACAAAGAGTAAGGTGTGCTAGGTCATTGTCGTGCACTCAGCTATGCCATTGGAGTTGATGGACTCACTTTATCTTCCAAGCCTTCCGATGTTATCATTTAGATGGCCTTAAGCCATATTTATTGTAATAAGTTCTCTGTTGAGACTATCAATGTAATAAGTGTGTGATTGCTACTCTATTATAAATCCTTCGAAGTACTGTGTGTGCCAGCATTACCGATCCAGGGATGACACTTATGCACAGAGATTCGACTGTTTGAGGTTGGATCGCTACACTATTAGACCTCAGTATATGATATTTTTCTCTTTTTAGTGGTTTCGGAAGCTATTTACTGATGATTACCTTGCAAACTACATGACCGGAGTGGAGGCAACTAAGGTTAAAGTATATAATTCATGCTACCATGATAATGCTCTAGAAGTCTTCCTGAAGGTGGTGAAGGATGGGCGGGCGATCGTCACAAGGGGTTGAACAAAAGTTGTTCGTGCCTATGGCATGCAGGAAGGCATATTATGGGCATTCCGCTTCTTTAACACCGTCGGCAGTAAAAATGATTTACACTTGTCTCTTTAACTTTACTGCCTATAAATACTGCGGTTCATCATAGTTAATTGCTGCCTAATCCTGTAATTACTGAACATATTGTACTGGCAATTTTATTTATGGATTCGTTGTTGAACCATTGTGCTGAGAATTTGAATTGCACGTTTCATATTTCAAAATTTCCAATTAGAATAATAAATTACAGGCAAAAATAAAAATAAAATAGACGGTCATGGCCTTTGCAAATGGTTCTAGCAGTAAAAGCACTTGCGATGTATAGCCCAATGCCACACAGTTTTCTACATCAAATCATATGTGATGTAGTTAATGAAAGCAAACAGTTAACCAAGGCAGAGCGCGTGTGGGATGTACAACCGAACGAAAACATTTTCTGAGGATTGACTGTGTGGGATGTACATAAGAACGGAAACAGATTCCTTGGATTCACCGTGTGTGATATACATACGAACGGAAATGTTTTTCTGGGATTCCCCGTGTGGGATGTACATACCTACGGAAATGATTTCTGGGTTCACTGTGCGAGATGTACATAGCTACAGAAATGAATGGGTTTCGATGCCTTGCCCGATCGCACACGGCCCCTACCTGGGTCCGAGGAGGGCCTATCCCCGACGATTTCTGAGTTCTGTGGGAAGGACACCCTATCGCACACACTCACTGTAGCGATCTGACCTCAAACAGTCAAATCTCTCTGCATAAGTGTCATCCCTGGATTGATAATGCTGACACACACAGTACTTCGAAGGATTTATAATAGAGTAGCAATCACACACTTATTACATCGATAGTCTCAAGAGAGAACTTAATACAATAATATGGCTTAAGGCCATCTAAATGAGATAACATCGAAAGGCTTGGAAGATAAAGTGAGTCCATCAACTCCAACGGCATAGCTGAGTGCACCACAAACGACCCAGTGCACCTTACTCTTCATCTGAAAAGTCTGCAACATGGTATGTTGCAACCCGAAACGGGTCAGCACATGGAATATGCTAGCAAGATAACACAATAGAGCAATGAACAAGTAAATGCTATCACTACATGCATATATGGCTGGTGGAGGCTCTATGGTTATAATGTTTTGCGAAAAGACAATTTTTTCCTACAACAAAGGAATATATTTTATTTAACTATCATGGTAGTTGATAAACATTGAAAATGGTAACCCCATCTCAATCCCAATTAAACAGTAATTAACAACCCAACAAATTAATTTAGAGTGATGAGATCAACATGATAATCCAAGAACCAGATACTCAAGATGTCCATAACCAGGGACACAGCTAACCATGATTAGTTTGTACACTCTACAGAGGTTTGCACACTTTTCCCCACAAGACTCGATCCCCTCCGTTGGTTTTCTCGCACTACATGGTGTTTGAGAAACGGATGATCGAGACACGGTCTTTCAGAAACATTAACTCTTTACTCTGGGTGGACAGTTACACCTACTTTCCCCTACATCTGCTAGCCCGCCACTGAAAGAGGTCATGCAACATACTCAACTATGCTAGAGGCAATAATAGCTTGTGACTGCACACGGAAGTTTCTAGCATGAATAATCTTATGATCCCTTTGAGCCTGGGTGGCGAACCAAAGGACAACACTAGTATATCCCCAGGTGCCCGCGAGCAATCCACCCAGATGTGTATTTAAGTAGCCACCTTAAGTTAACCATTAATTAACAATCTCACTTATGTCATGGATCACTCAAACTAGACCACTTCTATGAGCAAAGCATGGCAACCTAAGCATAATGTAGAAGTAACTCCTAAGGGTTTGATAATAAAACGGCAATAGGTTCTACCTCATCATCTACTTCCCAAACCCACAAGTTAAAATATCCTACTCATGCAATGTTTGAGGATTGTATCTAATGCATAAAACCTGGGTAATGAAGAAGTATGATCAAGTGTTAGTTGCCTTCCTGACGATCTACAAACCCTAGAGACTCGTAGTAGCACACTTCGCACTCCGGAAATCTTATCGCAAACAAACAATAGCATACATAAGCACTCAAGCATATATGCAAGGTTAAAACTCAAATAATAAGATCCAATCTGAAAGTTCAACTAAAGAGCTTCGATTTGCAAAAAGAATCAATCGAATCGGAGCTACGGAATAGAAACTACGGTCAAAAGAACTTCGAAATCAAATCTGCTTGAAACCAAATTTTAAATTGTCAAAACCATGTTCAAGTTGATTAACATGAAAGATGGCTTCGAGACGAATATTTTGGCGTTGATTGCACTGGATTTGGGCGAACGGTTAAAAAGTTGCGAGGGTTTGAAGATCAGGGGCTAATCTACGATAAAAGTAATTGCGGATAGGTCCTTGGCAAAAAATAAAACAGAAAAAGAAAAACTATCGGACAAATGTCTGCTAACAAAGACTAGCGAATGAATTCGTTCGTTAAAACGAACTAACGTTCGCCAAATAACCCTAACCAAAGAAACACCGAGGAAAACCGAACAGATCTAAAATAATAAAAAACCAATCTAGGGTTCTAAAAAACCCGAACAGTTTATACCTAAAACCGAAAAAAACGGCGGCGACGAAGTTAATGGCGGCGGGTCAGAATTCCGGCGAGGCGGGGCTCCTCGGCGGCGGCACGGGCGGCGGGTGGCGTAGCACGACGCGGGGCGGCGACGGCGGTCGCGGCGGCAGGCAGCAGTGGACGCGGCAGCGAGTGGCGGCTGCGGCTTGCTGTTGCGGGCGGCGGGGCAGTGGAAGGCGAGAGGGGGGCCGGGGCGACGGCTTTTAAAGCCCCCCTCCCGTGGTCTCCGATTTGGGAGAGGGGGCAGCGCGGCGGCGGCGACCCGGACACCTGCCAGAGTCTGGCGCGGACACGGTGCGCGGAGGCGGCGCCCGAGCGGGCCGGCTGGGCTGCAGCCCAGTTCGGTGTGGGAGAGTTTTTTTAAATAAATTCCGCCGAAGGAAAAATCCTAAAGAAATATAAAAAAATTCTAAAAATGCCAAAAACAATTTTCGCCGTCTAAATAAAATATTTACACCAAATTGAACATTTTTCTGGCCTAAAAATGCAATTTTGAAAAATTCATATTTTTTCTAATTGAAATAAAATAACAATAAAATCCCCCAAAAAATATTTATTTGATTTTAACATTTTTCCTCCAATATTTATTTTATTTTGGAGAAGTCATTTTATCTTCTCTCCTTTATTTTGATATTGGAAACATTTCGGAGAGAAAAATATTAAAACCAAAATGATCGTCTTTTCAAATTTGAGAAAAAAAATCAAATATGAAAATAGTGAAATCCCCAACTCTCTCCGTGGGTCCTTGAGTTGCTTAGGATTTTCCAGGATCACAAAACGAAAAGCAAATAAAATATGATATGCATATGGTGACCTATGTATAACATTGCAAATTGAAAATTTGGGATGTTACAAACCTACCCCCCTTAGGATGAATCTCGCCCTCAAGATTCGGGTTGGCTAGAAGATAGGTGTGGGTGGTCTTTCCATAGATCATCCTCTCATTCCCAGGTGGCTTCATCCTCAGTATGCTGATTCCATTGAACTTTGCAAAACTTGATAACCTTGCTGCGCGTAACTCAGCTGGCAAACTCGAGAGTCTTAACAGGTTTCTCCTCGTAGGTCAAATCACTATCCAACTGAATTGCTTTCAGGGGCACTATATCTCTCAGGGGAATATCAACCATCTCTGCATGGCACTTCTTCAACTGGGAAATGTGAAACACATCATGAACTCCTGACAATCCTTCGGGTAATTCCAACTTGTAGGCAACCTCTCCCATATGTTCCAAAACTCAGTATGGTCCTACAAATCTCAGGGGTAACTTTCCCTTAACTCCAAAACGTTTAACTCCTTGGAGGGGTGACACACGAAGATACGCTCTATCTCCGATCTCATGGACTACCTCCTTGCATTTTGAATCTGCGTAACTCTTCTACCTGGACTGAGCTACCTCCAGTCTATCACGAATCAACTTAACCTTCTCTTCGGATTCTTTGATCAAATCTGGTCCAAACAATTGATGGTCTCCAACTTCATCCCACATCAACGGTGTTCTACACCTCCTTCCATACATGGCTTCAAAAGGTGCCATCTTCAAACTGGCTTGGTAACTGTTGTTGTATGAGAACTCCGCGTAAGGTAAATTATCATCCCAACTAGATCCATAATCTAGCGCACAAGCTCTCAACATGTCCAAAAGATGCAAAGTACGACGTGGCGCATGGGCGGGCGGCGGCGGCCCACACCGCCCATGACCGATGACGTTGGGCAGCGTGCGGGCTGCCAGGAGCGCAGAGTAGAGATCCTCTTGGGTGGACGACACTGCATGGGCAGGCCGAGCAACCCAGCCCTCAACGTGAGCCCTCGGAGCGTTAGCGATGAGAACGGCGGGTTGATGGCGGATCGACTAAAGGAAGAGAGGCTTCGACGCACCCCTACCTGGCGCGCCAAATGTCGGATTTTGGGTACCGCAAACCCTTGAGAGGTTTGAACTTTGGGGTGCGTGCGAAGAACTCAACCTCCCCAGACTTCCTACTTGACAATCTCATGGCGTAGCTTGATGAACAGGAAGGAAACGAGACACAACAGTTTACCCAGGTTCGGGCCACCTTGCGGTGTAAAACCCTACTCCTGCTTTGTGGTGGATTGGCCTCGTGGGGCTGAGGATGAACTAGTATAGTGGGAGAACAACCTCAGAAGGAGGCGTGTTCTTGTGCTCGAGTGAGCTGATGAGTGTGAGGATGGAATGGATTTGATCCCCTCCGGTACCTCTCTATGGTGGTGCTAGGCCCTATTTATAGTGGCCTTGGTCCTCTTCCTAAACGAATGTAGGAAGGGATCCCACAACGACCAAATTCGAAGGGAGACAACTAGTACATGCTATCCTGACAAAAGTAGTCTTCGCCTGCAAAAGCCTCTAGTCGTGACGCTGCGGCGGGCTCGGCGATGACCTCCGTCCTGTCGTACGGGCGGTCTTGGTCTTGTTGCACCGGAATGGAAACCTTTGGCTGATTCCTCGGGACTCCGCGCATGTGCTTGCCTCCTTAGCACCAAAGAGGAAACTGGTACACCGTGCCCGCTGGTGCCCGCCTGGCCATGGTCATCATGGCTCACTTCATCCGAACCTCACGAGGTGAAGCTTGCATAGGAATCTCCGCTCATCGGGAGCCAGCCTAAGGAGGCTGCTCCTCGTGGAGATCTTGGTGTCGTCCTCCTCGCAAGGCTTGGCCCCTCGCGAGGGTCTTGAGTTGTCGATGCTGAAGGTGGGCCATACCAGGCCGTCGATGGAGCCATAACATGGGCCGCAGGAAGGCAAGTCTGGGTACCCCCGTTGCCAGAATGCCAACAAGTTCGCGTAATCATTGATGGAGGGAGTTGTAACAATTTAGCAAGCATTGACATGGTAGAGAAGCTCTCCCTACCTTCCCGACAACATCCACAACCTTACTACATTCAATGGTTTAATGATGGTGGAAAAGTAAAGGTAACACGCATGGTGAGAGTTCCTTTTTCCTTCGGTTCATACCATGATACTATTGATTGTGATATTGTGCCTATGCAAGCTTGTTCTATGTTACTAGGAAGGCCATGGCAATATGATAAACAATGTTTAGCTGATGGTAGAACTAACTAGTACACTCTCACACATAAAGGGAAGAAAATCATTCTACACCCTATGTCTCCTGAGCAAATTTTAAAAGATGATCTTGCTAGGGCTAGTAGAAACACAAATACTGAGCGCACTAAATCTGAAAATCAGAATGTTGTTGATGAGTTAGAACAATTTAAAAAGATGCACAAATCTGATCCTAGCACATCTAAAGAAATTAAATTTAAAGGTGCTTCTTTCTTAGTTACAGGTGCTGAAATTTTTGAGTTAGATGCTCACACTGATGAATGTTTTGCTCTTATTTGCAAAGAAGTTCTATTTTCATTTGAGGATATGCCTCCTTCTTTGCCTCCTATTGTCGCTAACATTTTCTAGGAGTATCATGATGTTTCTTCCAAAGGAAGTACCGCCGGGGCGGCCCCCTATGAGAGGAATTGTACACCATCGAAGAGGAATAATAATGGGTGACATATACATATACCATGCATACACCTTCTCTCTTTTGTTAGTACATTTACAGAATAAGCAACATCAAGGACGACTTAGTTTTCAAGAAAGGGAGGATGATGTGGACATGGCTACGTCAGAGACGACCAATTATATAGCGGGAATACATATTTTTCAGGTGATTTATAGTAAGAGTGATAAATTATTGTTCTTTATTACCTGGAATGAAAATACTACACATTGTTCTATGTTATGCAGAAGTACAAATGACTTGCATAAGCCACGTGTTAAAATGAGGCAATCAAGACATATATGTGCATATACATATGTACACTTTAGTGTCCATTCAAATGCTACAATCGTGCATGCAAGAGGTGGACCTAAGAGCAATTTAAATAAAAGGCATCCATGCATGTGGCATGCATGAAGTAAGGAGCATGCAAGGTATGCATGAAGGGAGAAGAGAAGTAGGGCAGTGTGGGTAGTTGGTCTAGCCCGACTTTGTACTAGCCAGCTCATGCACAAATGACTACATGGGCCCCAGCCCATACAAGATATCAAACATCATCAACGCACAAGAGCGCCACGAAAACAAGGTCCAGAAACTTCTACTCGCATGCAGAGAGTTTTACTCGGCCATGACTTGATGGTGTCCTCAACCCTTTAATAAATAAGAATAAAATTTAGGGTTTAGGCTTGGGTTTTATTGTACTGTCTAGCCACAGTCTAGAAAAATATAGATATAGCATATATCATTTAGTCTGGTTTATGAGGAAACTGTTGATTTAATATAGTGAATGTGGCTCTTTGTTTGCTTGGCTGTTTCCTAGCACTGAAGATGATGTATGAACAAATATATAGATTCAGAAGAAAACAAATTACAATTCATATTTTTAATCATTTATATACAGATCATGCGATGCTTGCTGATGTATGAACTTCATATTGGTTAGGTTAAATGATGTCACAATTTGCCAAAAAGAGGGTGCACACTGAGAGTTATGAAGGACATCTAGCACTATCTGACAGATTTTAGACATATTCATGTATTTGTGAGCTTAATAAAGTAGTTAAGGTACTGGATTATTTGCTTTTAGTTTGTCATGGTTTGTTGAACAAATACTTTTGTGTTGCCTGCTTGTAGAGCTTCGATTGAGAACAAATAATCATGAGTGATATTTTGTACTATGCGCTTCAATGCAGAGCTTTGATTTTTGTGGCCAAGGTTTGCGCTTCCTTACAGGTCATTTATTTTGTCTCTTTATTTCAATTTGTCGCCGCACTTAACTCTACATACTTCACATGATGGCAAGCTAATGTTGGTCTCGCCACTCACCAGATTTTCCTTCCATCTATGTTGTCAGAGACAATCACACAAAAATGGTCTCACTTGCTTATAGAGTACCTATTTTAGCAAGAGCAATAGGACATGACAACATAAAAAAGATAACTTGGGAATAACTTATGATTGAGTACTAACAAGGATAGTAAAATACACAACTAGGCACCAAGAAACACATAGCAATAGTTCGATTCATTGTTTCCCCATTGACATCTCTGCAGTTCCATGCAATACATCCCCCCAAATGATGAAAGCTAAGTTCAGGGGCATGGTTTTTGTATATGCTTGACTTAACTAGAGCTTAAACTTGTCATTCGTTTAATTACCAATTTGATTTGTTCCTAACTCTTGATTGCTATAGGTGGAACTGAGGGATGTTGACACGGGTAACAAAATAGTCGAACGATTTCGTACTGACGAGGCTCTTGAGAGTACGAACATTTCTTCACTCCTTATATGAAAGGATTCTAAGACTAAGTTATAAGCTTTTATATTTTAGTCTGATTTCTCTTATGTACCTATTTATATCCCGTCCTTTTTAAAATGTGCTCCCATCCAATTTCTTTCATAGGTTTCTCTTTCCTTTTTCTGGTTATGACTTAGAAAGCGGAGCAATAATTTTTATACTAATGTAGCTTGTGTGATAAACATCTGTCTTTATGATGCTTTTGCGGCATGTGTAACTGCCTCACATTAGCATATGCTTCTAAATGAGTTGTTCACTACTAAGACCATAATGGATCATTCTTTTTAACTAGTATATAAGTGTTTCCTTAAAGGACATGACTTAATTTTTGCCTCGTAAGTGCATGCAATCAATGATTACTTTCCAGTCTCCCAGTTTTTGCTTACGATGTAACATCGACGCGTCTCCACCCCCACGCAAATGCCCGCTGGCATTCTGTCAGAAGTGCATCGTTCGGAGGGCTAGGTGGCCGCGACATGTTGGTGGCTTCCAGACAGGTTGAGTCCATGGATCCGGCACATCTAGCGCGCATCACCGATCCATCACTATGCTTGGGCAAGAGATCAGTCGATCACCAATCCATCGCTATGCCTAGGCAGGAGATCCACCATGTTGTTCCTCAAGTTCGTCTTGCATTTTTAGTGGAAAGCTAAATGATTACCTATACTTTAATCTTTGTCCTAGGAAACAACGGATCGCTACCGCCTAGATGTACCTCTATTGGTTCTCCAGAGTTCTCCCAAATTAATCAATTGGTTCATTGAAAAGACACAACACCCAAATATTTATAGCTATGTAGGTTTGCCACCTGGATTGCCTGATTAAGCACTACCAGTTATAACAACCTTGCATTTTTTTCTTGCAGAAAATCACAAAAAAAAATAGAAGTCGTAGAAAAGGAGCACCGTATGCATTTGCCATAGTTTCCTCAGCGTACACTCCCTCTAATATGGCCATAGGCAACACACACTATCACCTAATTATATAGCCTAGGTTTAAGACTCCGGCAAATAACACTTTTGTGTCCCTTTTGCCATAGTTCACATTGCCTTGTGGTTCCAGCTTGACTACCTTAACTGAATAAAACCAAGCATGTATGTGCGCTGACTTTTATATCTGCCAGTAAATTCATCCAAAAAAATAACTGCCAGTAAACTCAATGGCTAACTATAGATATACCAAAGTGTACAATGCTCAAGGTTAGGTACAGAAACAAACACAAGGAGCAGAGGACATGCACCAGAAACCTATCGGAGTTTGCTCCAGCCTCTGTCTCAATGGACAACCAGGAAACATAATCAGCAAACATGTGCAACTCCTCCATGTCACCTAAAATGTTGGAATTGACATCAGCCTTAAATAACACCGAACAAACACCTGCACCTCTTAATCCCAGGTTTTCTTGTTGCTTGAAAAAAACTACAAGCATAGCAATTTTAAGTTCCTACTGTTCTCTTTGCAGATAGGTACACAGAACATATAATTTGGTTACTCTGATCATTGTATGTCTTTCTAGAGATTCATACACACACAAGCAGATACAAAATCATAGACTACAGTTGCTGACAGTACATTCTTGCTTATATCATTTAACAACTGCAATGGAAAAAGTGAAGATTCCAACAAAAATGCTTCTGGATGCTATGATGCACCAGCCTAGCCTCCCAAATGTAGTTTACTTAACACAAAAGGGGCGGGCGGTCGGTCTTGATGCAACAGTTCACTTCTATGGATGTAAGCAGCAAGTGGACAACAAACGTCCACAAAAATCAATATCCATCCATGTGTACCACAAACTGATCAACTAGCAACTAAGTCTCTCAGGTGCATACAAGGCTCTTACGACAAAGTTCTACAAGACATAAACTACGACAAGGCACAACTAGCTCAACAAAAATATCAGACTCAGCATCAGCAAAAAGAAAAGGACGGAATAATCAACTATTTTTGCAGCAACTGGTGCAATAGCCTTAGTGGAGATTGCATGGCAGCAAAGGAACTTTATCGCATAATAGATACAAACTTCACAGCTGGCTCAACATCCAAAGACAACAATCTCAATCATGTTTTATCATAGGTAACATATGTTGCTGGCCATCTTAGCGATACAACTAACACAGTTTGAATATGATCTCCAGTAAACAAACCACTATTATTGGAGCCTGGACGATGATATCGAAGGAATTTATGCCCTGAGCAATGTAGGCCACGAAGAATAGCAGTTATGAAGAGTTGCCTCAAAGAAGTCGTTCTAAACGTCTAGTGATACATCTATCTAACGTATCTATGCCTATCTACATGCCTTGCTCATAACATTGTAAATGATCATTCGTAAGCTTCTTAGAACACATGTATCATCATCAACCATCTATCTATCACCAATCCATACTTATTTCCATATGTTTCATTCCGTGTCTACATATTTTGATGCACACTCTTTCGATAGTTGGCTTGCTCTCGGCCTTTGCGCCATCGGCGCAACGGGTCATCCAGTTTTTTTATAAAAGATCAGCAATTGTATACACAAGTACAAACCATGCAAGAAGGCTAGATTGTAATAAAATAGGAATCCTTTGTATAGCCATGCAAACATTTACAAAGGAGCGCAAAATTGAATACTTGCGCTAGAGACCAAGCGACAAATTATCTAGCAGTTGCAAATACTGAGATGTTAGTTTGAAAGCGTCTTCGAGATCAATACTTCACTGAATAAATAGATTATTAGAAAAAATATAAGTCAATGGCATTATTTTTTGTCAAAAAAATATCTCTCAAATTTTATTTGCACAATAATAATATATTTATATGCAAAATGAAGGTCAAAGATACACCTATAAAAGATAACCAACGTATAAAATGTTATGCATTAGGCATCACATCCATGACAAGTAGATCGACTCCTACCTGCATCTACTACTATTACTCCAACAATCAACCACTGTCCAGCATGCATGTATGGTACCAAGTTCATGACAAACATAGTAACACCTTAAGCAAGATGATATGATGTAGACAAAGTAAACCCACTCAATATGAATAAACCCTGTCATTTTACCCTTAATAACAACAATACAATACGTGCCTCGCAACCGCTTCCTTCAATGGGTGAGGAGACCGCAAGACTGAACCCATTACAAAGCACCTCTCCCATTGAAGATAAATCAATCTAGTTGGCCAAACCAACTGGGTATATCGGAGAGAAATACAAAGCTATAACAATCATGCATGATAAAGTTTAGAAAAGACTCAATTACTTTCAATGAATAATCTGATCATAAACCCACACTACAAAAAAGACACATATGTGACATTTTGGCCCGAACGAAAAGTTTTTCTATCATGCTTATGACACTTCTATGACGTAATTGTGACAAAACCACGTATCATAGATGTGGTGGGCGCCTAGTTCTATGAAAAAAACCATGACAAAAAATAGGCTTTTCGTCCTGGGCGGGCTGGGGACACACCTGCTTGACATTCTTTGGGCCATCCATGACATAAAAAATCATGTTAGAAATGAGGGCGGGGAAATTTTCTCGGAGTTCCCAGTCATGGTGGGTGGTTGGGGCCGAGCGATGCAGTGTGGTTTGCATGTTTCTCTCGTGGGTGCGCATGTGTGGAGGCGTTCACTAACTAGACCCGAGCACGATGGAGAGGTGTTCGCTTACTGAACCCGAACGATCGGTCTCGCCCTCGCACCATGCACCTCTAGCCACTGAAGCCAATCGATCCTCATTGCCTAACTGAACCCAAACAATTCCTTCGCTGCCTAACTAAACCCGATCGATCCTTCTCGCTACTTACTGAAGCCGAAGGCACCCGTACATGCGAGACGTAGCCGGTTGGGTTGCATCACGAGCGATACATGTAGACATGAGTCGAGACGCGTCGATCGATCGAGCTGGTTGGTTGGCTGTGGATGAATAGTTCCTAGAGGTGGTTGGATGAACAGGACCCTGAGGAGGCCGCCACGGCCCAGCCAATTGGGGGTGGATGAACAGGACCCCATGGAGGGCTGGAAGCATAGTAGCCGGTGGAGGCTGGAGGAGGTCGAGGGTGGATGAACAGTAGCCCGTGGAGGCTGGAGCGAGGCAGTAGACAGTGATGGATAGTAGCCCCAAGAGTCTCATTTTGTGGTACGCCACACCTCTCCCGATCAATAGGAGCCCGTTTCGACCGTAGGCGCTCGAAGAGTAGTCTGTTTCCTCCGTTTTGCGGTACGCCACAGCCCTTCCAATCAACAGGACCCCGTTTCGTCCATAGGAGGTCGAAGATAACTCCGTTTCATTCATTTTGCGGTACACCAGACCCCCAACCAATTAACAGGGGCCCGTTTTGACCATAGGCAGTCAAATAGAAGGCGGTTTCCTCCGTTTTGCGGTACGCCAGACCCCTCCCAAGGAGCAGGACCCTGTTTTGGTTGTTCTGTCCAAGCCGTTGGCTCCCGATCGATGAACAGGACACGTTCCGACCCAGTCGGTTGCCTCCCGATGAACACGGCGCTGTTTCTCTGTTCCGACCCAGCCGGTTGGCTGCCAATGAATAGGACGCAGTTATTGTACATGTTCAAGACCCCGCTTGTATGTATGTACATGGCCATATTTTTTGCCGTGTGGTTGTAGGTACGCGTACATGATCTAGATGGGACTGCCTAAACTGCTACGTCGGGGGCTCTACTACGACACGTGTCGCTACTTACTCCGCCATGGTTCATCCTTGCAGAGAGGCCGATCAACAAGTATATACGTACACATTCGCGACCAGACAGACAACACTACGTACGGTTCGACCGGGTGGGTCCCAGCTGTCAGGGAGGATAAGGAGGCACTCTCTTGCATGCAAATATATATGTGGTGGGTCCCAGCTGTCAGGGAGAGGAATCATTTTTTGCATGTAATAAGGAGGCACTTCCTTGCGTGCGAAGATGTAGCTGGTGGGTCCAGCTGTCAGCCTCACCGTGTGCAGTCGTCTTTTAATGGATGTTGTTCGTTCACAACGTTGACCGCACCGTGCCGAGAGCACCAAGGCGGTGGACGACAGCGAGGCCTACTAAGGGAATGATGTGGAGCCGAGGAAGACGAGGTAGTGGATGCCCATGTGGAGGGGACTACGAGGGTTCACTGGTTCTGCTACGGTGTGAGGTTACCGTCGCCGGAGAATAACACATGGTGTGTGTGAGTAGAGGGAAGGTCTGGCTAGCGCTAGGATTAGGGTGGGGCGATGAGGCCTGCGCGGCAGCACTGCCGCCCACGGGAGGCAAGAGCAGGCGGTCCCGCTGGCGCTGGTTTGGTCGGCTGGAGCAAGAAGATCAGAGGTTGAAGAAGTAGCATGGTTGTTGGATTAACATCCAACAGTCCAGCTACTAGAATCATTTGTTGACTAAGTTGACAAAGCCCTACATACGCGTTAGCTTAATAGGCCCACAAGTCAGCTACCAAATCCGTCGGGTCCCAGCTGTCATCGGGAGGAATAGTTTTTTCTGCATAATAAGAAAGCACTTCCTTCGGTGCAAAGATTTTGCCGGTGGGTCCCAGCTGTCAGCAGGAGCAATCATTTTTTGCGTAATAAGGAGGCACTTGCTTGTGTGGGTCCCTACTTTCAGCCTCTCCACTTACATCCCTCTTTCGATGGCTGTCGTTTGTTGACCATGTTGACCATGCGGCGCCGAGAGCACCAATGCCGTGGACGACGATGAGGCCAAGGAAGGGAACGACCCGGAGCTGGCAAAGCCACGATAGTGGATGCCCACGCTAAGGGGAGTACGAGGGCTGACTGGTCGATTGCGGGGTGAGGCTACCATCGCTGGAAAATAACAAGAGGTGTGGGTGGGTAGAGGGATGGCCTGGCCAGTGGTGGGAGTGGGGTGGGCCGGTGAGGCCTACGCGGTAGCGCAGCTGGCCACGAAAGGAGGGAGCAGGCAATCCCACTGGAGCTGGTTTGGGCGACTGGAGCAGGAAGATCAGAGATTGAAAAAGCACTACCGTGGTTGGATCGACGTCCAACAGTCACTGCTCTGTGTTGACTAAGTTGACAAAGCGTCAACAAATTCAGGACAATGTCATCGTCTACCTAGTAGGCCCACAAGTCAACCTCCAAATATGTGGAAAACAGCATACAGCCCATTCGCCATTATTTTTAATAATTTACAACCCATTTGCTAATTCTAAAGGATATTTTGAAGCCCATATTATTTTTTAGCATTACAGACCATATTGCGGGGTCCGAACTCTTTTAATCACGAAATTTTGAGCCACTTTAAAAATAATTATAAAGATAATTTTATTTCAAATTAAAATACAACGAAATTTCCCCGCAAAAAACAATGAAATTTAAAATCTTGAAATCCTGAAAAAACAAAATTTGAATCTAGTTGCTGGTTTACTATGTTTTTAAATTTTACAGCCCATTTCTTACTACTTATAGCCCATTTTCTGGGGAAGCCGAATACATCCCTCCTTGTCTCTAAAGATTTGTAGCCCAGCAGGGCTGAGAAAAGCAAGTAGGCTTGGGTTGGGTATTGTCCAAAAAAATTAGAACCGGGCTAGCCATTTTCAGAAAGAAAAAAGATATCAACTGGGCATGTCACATGCTTAAATAAAAGTCTGGGCTAGACGGTCCATAGCCCCCGCACAACACAATTGATACCTTGCTCCTTCTCTACAATTGGGCGAGCTGCTGGGTCCCTGTTCTTACAATATTTCTCTCTTTAAAAAATGAAATGGCAAGCCATTTGCCTGGTTTCAAAGAAAATATGACAGTCATGGCCGAGTTGAAAAGGGAAACAACATCTAACTCAAGCTTAGAAATGGTGCAAAAGCCCAAGGATTATTGTTCATTAGGTTTACACAAAACCCAGACTGAATATGGCAATAACATCTAACCCAGCCACTGTTTTTGGCAGTCACAAACAAATGGATCGGTCTGATTCATAAAATCAACATCCTGTGCCAAAAGGTTTACTAGAATATGACCACAAGTTGTTGTAAATAGAAGTCAAGCGCATTCAGAAGCCCATTTGTCCACCTGAAACTTCTTTTTCTGCTGTTCAACATATCCATCTATGAGAAATTTCTTGTTGAAAAACTTAAGCCTCATTGACAATAGTAACCTCGCATTCAACAGGAAGAATGTGACCAAGCTTCTATTTGCCTGGTTGGATGCATGTACTTCCATCGTTATTATCCTCAAACGAATGTCATGAGAACTGAGTAAATCCCGGTGCTTATTACGCCACCGTTTGGTTATATGTTTTTCTCCATTTGTTAGTTCCTACGTACAGATGAAGATTGAAAAAGGTTAAGGTCTAAAAAAAGAGAGTGTCTAAAGAGCAACAACTGAACGGTAATTCTAGTATCTACAAATTCTTCAAACATGGAAAGCATCGCAGCAAGCCAATAATTTTGTTCACATCAATACTAAACATTCTGATATATAAGATCTTGACAGAATCCAGCACCATTGATAGGCTATCGATGGACGAACTCTTCATTGAGCATATAACATAATATTGATACGTCCATTTTGCATCATGCTTTTATGTTGATATTTATTGCATTATGGGATGTTATTACACATTATGGTACAATACCTATACCTTTTTCTCTTATTTTATAAGATTTACATGAAGAGGGGGAATGCCGGCAACTGGAATTCTGGACCGGAAAGGAGCAAATCTGAGAGACCTATTCTGCACAACCCCGAAAGTCCTGAAAATTTACAAAGAATTATTTTGGAAGATATAAGAATTATTGGGCAAAGAAACTACCAGAGGAGACCCTCCAGGTGGCCACAAGCCTGGGGGCACGCCCTACCCCCAGGGCGCGCTCCTAGGCCTTGTGGGCCCCTTGGTAGGTCTCCGGTACCCATCTTCTGCTATATGAAAGGTTTTGACCTGGAAAAAACAATAAGAGAGCTTTCAAAATGAAGCATCGTCGTCTCGAACCGTAACCTGGGCAGAAGCAATCTAGGGCTCCGGCGGAGCTGTTTTGCTGGGGAAACTTCCATCTCGGAGGGAAGATCGAAGCCATCGTCATCACCAATGATCCTCTTGTCGAGAGGGGGTCAATCTTCATCAACATCTTCACCAGCACCATCTCCTCTCAAACCCTAGTTCATCTCTTGTATTCAATCTTTGTCTCAAAACCTCAGATTGGTACCTGTGGGTTGCTAGTAGTGTTGATTACTCCTTGTAGTTGATGCTAGTTGGTTTATTTGGTGGAAGATCATATGTTCAGATCCTTAATGATATTCAATACCCCTATGATCTTGAACATGAATATGCTTTGTGAGTAGTTACGTTTGTTCCTGAGGACATGGGAGAAGTCTTGTTATAAGTAATCATGTGAATTTGGTATTCGTTCGATATTTTGATGAGACATATGTTGTCTTTCATCTAGAGGTGTTATGTGAACGTCGACTACATGGCACTTCACCATGATTTGGGCCAAGGTGGAGACATTGGGAAGTAATAAGTAGATGATGGGTTGCTAGAGTGACAGAAGCTTAAACCCTACTTTATGTGTTGCTTTGTAAGGGGCTGATTTGGATCCACATGTTTCATGCTATGGTTAGATTTATCTTAACTCTTCATTCGTAGTTGCAGATGCTTGCGAGAGGGGTTAATCATAAGTGGGAGGCTTGCCCAAGTAAGGGCAGCACCCAAGCACTGGTGCACCCACATATCAAATTATCAAAGTAACAAACGTGAATCATATGAGCATGATGAAAACTAACTTGACAACAATTCCCATGTGTCCTCGCGAGCGCTTTACTTTATATAAGAGTTCGTCCAGGCTTATCCTTTTCTACAAAAAGGATTGGGACACCTTGCTACACCTTTGATATACTTGTTACCTATTACAAATTATCTTATCACAAAACTATCTGTTACCGATAATTTCACTGCCTCCAGAAAATACCTTGCTGAAAACCGCTTGTCATTTCCTTCTGCTCCTCGTCGGGTTCGACACTCTTACTTGTTGAAAGGACTACGATTGATCCCCTATACTTGTGGGTCGTCAAGACTCTTTTCTCGCGTCGTTTTCGGGGAGTGAAGCGCCTTTGGCGTGTGGAATTTGGTAAGGAAAATTTAATACTACGTGCTGAAATTTACTGTCACTTGTTGTTGGGGAACACAGTATTTCAAAAAAATCATACGATCATGCTAGATCTATCTAGGAGAAGCATAGCAACGAGCGGTGAGAGTGTGTCCACGTACCCTCATAAACCGAAAGCGGAAGCGTTTAGTAATGCGGTTGATGTAGTCGAACGTCTTCGCGATCCAATCGATCAAGTACCGAACGCACAGCACCTCCACGATCTGCACATGTTCAGCTCGGTGATGTCCCTCGTACTCTTGACCCAGTTGAGGCCGAGGGTGAGTTTTGTCAACGCGATGGCATGTTAATGGTGATGATGAAGTTACCGACGCAGGGCTTCGCCTAAGCACTACGACAATATGACCGAGGTGGAAAACTGTGGAGGGGGGCACCGCACACGGCTAAAGATCAACTTATGTGTCTATGGGGTGCCCCCCTCCCCCGTATATACAGGAGGGGAGGAGGAGGAGGGCCGGCCTCAAGGGGCACGCCCAAAGGGGGGATTCCTACTCCTAGTACGAGTAGGTTTCCCCCTTTCCTAGTCCAAGTAGGAGAAGAAGGGAGGAGAGGGAGAGGGAGAAGGAAAGAGGAGGGCGCCGCCCCCTCCTAGTCCAATTCGGACCAGCCCATGGGGGGCGTGCTGCCTCCCCTTATGGCCCTTCTCTCCTTTCCAATAAAGCACAATAAGGCCCAATACTTCCCCCGACAAATTTCCGTAACTCCCCGGTTCTCCAAAATATACCTGAATCACTCGGAACATTTTCAATGTCCGAATATAGCCTTCCAATATATGAATATTTGCCTCTCGACCATTTCTAGACTCCTCTTCATGTCCGTGATCTCATCCGGGACTCTGAACAACCTTCTGTACATCAAATCACATAACTCATAATACATAGCGTCATCGAACGTTAAGCGTGCGGACCCTACGGGTTCGAGAACTATGTAGACATGACCGAGACACATCTCCGGTCAATAACCAATGGCGGAACCTGGATGCTCATATTGGTTCCTACATATTCTATAAAGATCTTTATCGGTCAAACCGCACAACAACATGCGTTGCTCCCTTTGTCATCGGTATGTTACTTGCCCGAGATCGATCGTCGGTATCATCATACCTAGTTCAATCTCGTCATCGGCAAGTCTCTTTACTCATTCTGTAGTGCATCATGCCGCAACTAACTAATTAGTCACATTGCTTGCAAGGCTTATAGTGATGTGCATTACCGAGGCCCAGAGATACCTCTCCGACAATCGGAGTGACAAATCCTAATCTCGATCTATGCCAACTCAACCAACACCATCGGAGACACCTATAGAGCATCTTTATAATCACCCAGTTATGTTGTGACGTTTGATAGCACACAAGGTGTTCCTCCGGTATTCGGCAGTTGCATAATCTCATAGTCATAGGAACATGTATAAGTCATGACGAAAGCAATAGCAATAAACTAAACGATCATAGTGCTAAGCTAACGGATGGGTCTAGTCCATCACATCATTCTCTAATGATGTGATCCCCTTCATCAAATGACAACGCACGTCCATGGCTAGGAAACTTAACCATCTTTGACTAACGAGCTAGTCAAGTAGAGGCATAGTAGGGACACTCTATTTGTCTATGTATTCACATATGTACTAAGTTTCCGGTTAATACAATTCTAGCATGAATAATAAACATTTATCATGATATAAGGAAATATAAATAACAACTTTATTATTGCCTCTAGGGCATATTTCCTTCACTTGTCACTATGGAAAAACATCCTTTGAGGGGTTTGTTCGGGGTATCTTCACCTTGACCGGAAGAGCAAAGAGTTGCTCCTCAACCTACTACACTGCTACCTCTTGAGCACTGCGTTGGTTTTCCCCGAAGAGGAAGGGATGATGCAGCAAAGTAGCATAAGTATTTCCCTAGGTTTTTGAGAACCAAGGTATCAATCCAGTATGAGGCTACGCACAAGTCCCTCGTACCTGCACAAAACAAATAAATCCTCGCAACCAACGCAAATAGGGGTTGTCAATCCCTATAGGGCCACTTACGAGAGTGAGATCTGATAGATATGATAAAGGTAATATTTTTGGTATTTTTATGATAAAGATGCAAAGTAAAATAAAGTCAAAGTAAATAAAAAAGGAAATAACTAAGTAGTAGGAGATCAATATGACAAAGATAGACCCGGGGGCCATAGGTTTCACTAGTGGCTTCTCTCGAGAGCATAAGTATTCTACGGTGGGTGAACAAATTACTATTGAGCAATTGACAGAATTGAGCATAGTTATGAGAATATCTAGGCATGATCATGTATATAGGCATCACGTTCGAGACAAGTAGACCGACTCCTGCCTGCATCTACTACTATTACTCCACTCATCGACCGCTATCCAGCATGCATCTAGAGTTTTAAGTTAAAAACAGAGTAACGCCTTAAGCAAGATGACATGATGTAGAGGGATAGACTCATGCAATATGAAGAAAACCCCATCTTGTTATCCTCGATGGCAACAATACAATACATGCCTTGCTGCCCTTACTGTCACCGGGAAAGGACACCGCGAGATTGAACCCAAAGCTAAGCACTTCTCCCATTGCAAGAAAGATCAATCTAATAGTCCAAACCAAACTGATAATTTGAAGAGACTTGCAAAGATAACCAATCATACATAAAAGAATTCAGAGAAGATTCAAATATTGTTCATAGATAGACTTGATCATAAACCCACAATTCATCGGTCTCAACAAACACACCGCAAAAAGAAGATTACATCGAATAGTTCTCCACAAGAGAGGGGAAGAACATTGTATTGAGATCCAAAAAGAGAGAAGAAGCCATCCAGCTACTAACTATGGACCTGTAGGTTTGAGGTAAACTACTCACACTTCATCGGAGGGGCTATGGTGTTGATGTAGAAGCCCTCCGTGATCGATGCCCCCTCCAGTGGAGCTCCGGAACAGGCCCCAAGATGGGATCTCATGGATAAAAAAAGTTACGGCGGTGGAATTAGGGTTTTGGCTCCGTATTTGATTGTTTGGGGGTACGTGGATATATATAGGAGGAAGGAGTATGTCGGTGGAGCAACAGGGGACCCACGAGGGTGGAGGGCGCGCCTGGGGTAGGTGGGCGCGCCCCCTACCTCGTGGCATCCTCTCTTGTTTCTTGACGTAGGGTCCAAGTCTCCCGGGTCTTATTCGTTGAGAAAATCACGTTCCCGAAGGTTTCATTCCGTTTGGACTCTGTTTGATATTCCTTTTCTTCAAAACCCTAAAATAGGCAAAAAAAACAGCAATTCTGGGCTGGGCCTCCGGTTAATAGGTTAGTCCCCAAAATAATGTAAATGTGGATAATAAAACCCAATAATGTCCAAAACAGTAGATAATATAGCATGGAGCAATAAAAAATTATAGATACGTTGGAGACGTATCATGCACCTACTGAAAATATTTATTATGAAATTCCTTGGGGTGTGATAGAGAAACTGCTAGCTAATCCTTTGCATCTAATCTATGTAGATGTAGTTTTTGGATTATTTAAGCTTGGAGGTTTACCGAGGATGAAGTCAAGAAGAAAGTCTTCCCTTTATGTTTCAAGGGAAAGGCATTGCCATGGTATAGGCTATGTGATGATATTTGAGCTTGGAATTGCAACAGATTGAAATTGGAATTTCATCAGAAGTTTTATCCTATGCATCTGGTTCATCGTGATCGGGATTATATATATAATTTTTGGCCTCGTGAAGGAGAAAGTATCGGTCAAGCTTGGGGGAGGCTTAAGCCAAGGTTATATTCATGCCCCAATCATGATCTCTCAAGTGAAATTATTATTCAGAATTTTTATGCTCGGTTTTCTTGTAATGATCAATCCATGCTCAATACTTCTTGTACTGATTCTTTTATGAATAAAACTATTGAATTCAAATGGGATCTCTTGGAAAGAATTAAACGCAATTCTGAAGATTGGGAGCTCAAGAAGGTAAGGAGTCAGGTATAAACCTTAAGTTTGACTGTGTTAAATATTTTATGGATATGGATGCTTTTCGTGAATTTAGCACTAAATATGGACTTGATTATGAGATAGTAGCTTCTTTTTGTGAATCATTTGCTACTCATGTTGATCTCCGTAAGGAGAAGTGGTTTAAATATCATCCTCCCATTGAAGTAAAAGTAGTAGAACCTATTATAGCTGAAGAAGAAATTATTGCTTATATTGTTGATCCAGTTATTCCTACTGCTTATATTGAGAACCCTCCTTTTCTTGTTAGGATAAAAGAACATTCTAAAGCTTCAGATATAGTTTGTAAGAGTTATACTAGAACACCTACACCCCCTGAATAAATTAAAGTTGAACCTAGTAATGCTATGGTTAAAGATCTCTTGGTTGATAATATTGATGGACATGTTATTTATTTCTGTGATGAAGCTGCTAGAATTGCTAAACCTGATGAAAAAGATAAACATAGACCTATTGCTGGCATACATGTCGTCTCTGTTAAAATAGGAGATCATTGTTACCATGGATTATGTGATTTGGATGCTTGTGTGAGTGCAATATCAAGAAATTATGGATGATACTACACCTGCTGAAATAGAAGATATGGATGTTACTATTAAGCTTGCTAATAGAGATACTATTTCACCAATTGGGATTGTGAGAGCTGTTGAAGTCTTGTGTGGGAAAATAAACTACCCTACCGATTTCCTAGTTCTTGGTTACCCACGAGATGACTTTTGTCCCATTATATTTGGTAGAACTTTCTTGAACATTGTTAATGCAAAGGATAGATTGTGAGAAAGAAACTATTTGTGTAAGTTTCGGGGATGTGTCCCATGAGGTCAGTTTCTCCAAATTTCATAGACAACCCCATGATAAAGAGTTGCCTAGTAAAGATGAAATTATTGGTCTTGCTTCTATTGCCTTGCCTCCTACTGATCCTTTAGAACAATACTTGCTAGACCATGAAAATGACATGTTCATAAATGAAAGAAATGAAATAGATGAGACATTCTTTAAACAAATGCCTGTTTTGAAACACAATTTTCTTGTTGAGACTCTTGGAGATCCTGTACCACCCAAGAGTGATTTTGTGTTTGATCTTAAACAATTACCTGATACTTTGAAATATGCTTATCTTGATTAAAAGAAGATATGTCATGTTATTATTAGTGCTAACCTTTCAAAGCATGAAGAAAAGAAATTATTGAAAACTCTGAGGAAGCACTGTGCCGCTATTGGATATACTCTGGATGATCTTAAGGGCATTAGTCCCACCCTATGTCAGCACAAAATTAATATGGAACCTGATGCTAAACCAGTCATTGATCATCGGCGATGGTTGAATCCTAAGATGAAGTGGTAAGAAATGAAATATTTAAATATTCTGGAAGCAGGTATAATCTATCCTATTGCTGATAGTAGATGCGTAAGTCATGTTCATTGTGTCCCTAAGAAGGGAGGTATTACTGTTGTTCCTAATGATAAAAATGAATTGATCCCGCAAAGAATTGTTACAGGTTATAGAATGCTAATTGATTTTAGAAAATTAAATAAAGCTACTAGGAAATATCATTATCCTCTGCCATTCATTGATCAAATGCTAGAAAGACTATCAAAACATACACATTTTTGCTTTCTAGATGGTTATTCTGGTTTTTCCCAAATACATGTGTCACAAGAGGATCAAGAATAAACTACTTTTACATGCCCTTTTGGCACCTTTGCTTATAGAAGTATGCCTTTTGTTTTATGAAATGCACCCGCTACTTTTCAAAGATGTATGCCTCATATATTCTCTGACTTTTGTGAAAATATTGTTGAGGTTTTTATGGATGATTTATCCGTTCATGAAACTTATTTTGATGATTGCTTAAGCAACCTTGATCGAGTTTTGCAGAGATGTGTAGAAACTAATCTTGTATTGAATTGGGAGAAGTGCCACTTATGGTTAATGAAGGTATTGTCTTGGGTCATAAAATCTCTGAAAGAGGTATTGAAGTTGATAAAGCTAAAGTTGATGCTACTGAAAAATGTTGTGCCCTAAAGATATCAAAGTTATATGAAGCTTCCTTGCTCGTGCTGGTTTTTTATAGGAGATTTGTTAAAGACTTCTCTAAAATTTCTAGGCCTCTTACTAATCTCTTGCAAAAAATGTCACCCCGAGGCCTACGGAGGACACCATGCTGGAGATAGAACTGCACACAAGGTATTACAATCTGGTTTTTATTGGCCTACTCTTTTTAAGGATGCTCGTAAGTTTTTCTTGTCTTGTGATGAATGTCAAAGAATTGGTAATATTAGTAGACCTCAGGAAATGCCTATGAATTATTCACTTGTTATTGAACCATTTGATGTTTGGGTATTTAATTATATGGGACCTTTTAGTTAATGTTGATTACGTTACTAAGTGGGTAGAAGCTATTCCAACTAGTAGTGCTGATCATAACACTTCTATTAAAATGTTTAAAGAAGTTATTTTTCTGAGGTTTGGAATCCCTAGATATTTAATGACTGATGGTGGTTCACACTTTATTCATGGTGATTTCCATAAGTTGCTTGCTAAGTATGATGTTAACCATAGAATTAAGCAATAAAGAAATAAAATTGATCTTGTAAAAGACTGTTAATAGTGCTAGGAAGAATTGGTCTAAGAAACTTGATGATGCATTATGAGCTTATATAACTGCTTATAAGGATCCTGTTGGTATGTCTTCATATAAAATGGTTTATGGAAAAAGCATGCCACTTACCTCTTGAATTAGAACGTAAAGCTTATTGGGCAATTATAGAGCTCAATTATGATTTCAAACTTGTCGGTGAGAAGAGGTTATTTGACATTAGCTCACTTGATGAATGGAGAACTCAACCTTATGAAAATGCCAAACTATTTAAAGAAAAAGTGAAAAGATGTCATGACAAAAGGATACTAAAGCGTGAATTCAATGTAGGTGACCATGTCTTGCTATACAATTCTCGTTTAAGATTTTTTGCAGGAAAACTTCTCTCTAAATGGGAAGGGCCTTACATTATTGAGGAAGTTTATCGTTCCGGTGCCATCAAGATCAACAACGTCGAGGGCGATAATCCGAAGGTGGTAAACAGGCAAAGAATCAAATATTACATCTCAGGTACTCCCATAAATGTAGAAACAAATATTATTAATACATAACACCGGAGGAGTACATAAGGGAGACCTACCAGAATGTTCCAGACCCCGAAAAGGAATAGGTATATGATACGATAAGTAACCGACTCCAAAACTTTCCCAATGGAAATTTTACTCTGTTTTGGAATATTTAAAAATGTAGAAAAATAAGAAGTAGTCCGAATAGCACACGAGGAGGCGACAAGCCGTGGCGGCGCGTCCTACCCCCCGGAGCGCGCCTCCCTGGTTTGTGGCCACCTCGTGTGCCCTTCGGACTCCGTTTTCTTGTTGTATACTTCTTTTGGTCGGTAAAAATTCGTTATATAATCTCCCGAATGTTTTCACCATCATATCAGGGCAATATCCCCTATTCTTGTTTCGAGCTGTTTTTCCTGACAAATCTAAAACTATGTCGTCCGAAGACTCGGAGATCGAGAGCTATGTTGCTGATTTTATTGCAAATCCCAAGGTTTACAAGGATGTGGAGCATTATGGTTGGACCACGGAATAAGAAGAAGACTATGACCCGAAGGGAAAGGTAGAGACAAGCTCAGATGAAGAGGAAGTCCCACTACCCCAACCTGGGGACATGCACGTGGAATTCAAAAAGTCAAGTCTCCGTAATAAAGCAAAGAAACCTAACATTGAGTTTATCCCTTTTCGTCTTCTGTAGGAGAACAAGCAAGAATTATGCGAAAAGATATTAATACTGGAGCAGGAGATCGATGACTTGAGGGAGGAAAATTCCATCCTCAAGCGTAGGCTGAGGAAAAAGGACAAGTCCACATCATCGTCAACTCCATCATCACCACCTCTGAAGAAGGAAAAATGTGTACATGGGTATGGGCACTCCCCTTGGCTTGTTCCAAGCTTGGGGAGGTGCCCCGATATCGTATCACCATCACATATTTACCTTTATCGTTTCCCTTAGTTCGATCCTTTTGGTTATATCTTGGTTTAGTAGAATAAAGTCTTTCTTTAGTACTATCTATTTTTTAGTTTTACTTTGTGTTCCCTCTATGTAATCGAGTCCGTGAGTAATATAATTAAGAGTAGTTTTGAGTTGAGGGCTTTGCTTTCTTGCTATGATCTTAAGAAAAGAAAGGAATACAGGAAATAAAAATATTATATAATAATCTTATGGAAAGTGGTGACTTCACATATAAAGAGTATGATGAATAAAATTTGTTGAGGGTTGACAAACATAGTTTTGGTCATTGTTTCAATTAGTAGGAAGTAATAAAGAAAGAGAGGTTTCACATATAAATACACTACCTTGGACATCTTTTATGATTGTGAGCACTCATTAAAATATTATATGCTAATAAGTTGATGTTGGAGAAGGAAGACAACATAATGGGTTATGTTTTCTTATATCCAAATAGAAGTTACATTCTCATGGATCCTCCAACATGTTCAGTTGGCTTCTCACCTATGCTAGCCAAATCTTTTGCACCAACTAGAGATACTACTTGTGCACCAAAATCCATCAACCCAGTTTTGCCATGAGAGTCCACTATATCTACCTATGGATTGAGTAAGATCCTTCAAGTAAGTTATCATCGATGCAAGCAATAAAAATTGCCCTCTAAATATGTATAATCTTTTAGTGTGAAGAAAATAAGCTTTATATGAACTTGTGATTTTGCATTATGATTTTGTGCATCCAACCATAAAAGTGCATGAAAACCTCTGCTTCCCTCTGCGAAGGGCCTATTTTTTAATTTTACCTTCGGCCTTCATGCAAGAGTCATGGTGATCTTCACCTTTCCTTTTTACACTATTTCTTTTTGTCAAGCACTATGTGTTGGGAATGATCCAGACATATATTCGCCACCCTGGGTGAGGAATAGTTATTCTTCACCCCCTCTCTATTTTGACATCAATTCGCCGTATTTTTACGTTTCGTAAATTTTGTCTTATTTCATACATAAAAATAGAACGTAATAAAATATGTACTCGTCGTAAAAAATATTTTATGTTACGTAAAATTACGAATGTAACAGTGTAAAACATACATAAAATGTGATTTTTCTGGTCTTATAACCTATATTTTTATTTTTATACCAAATTTTACATATTGAATCAATATGCATGTAACTATTTATATTCTAAACATAATTTATTTAGAAAGCGATCATAAGATTACCCTGGATGAAGAATAACTTATTATACACCCTGGATGATGAATAGTAACACAAACCTATTGGAGTGGGAGCACAGCATCATAAAAATCATGGATGATGAATAGTAACAAATTTGGCACTCCATCATCACCGTCACCACTCCAATAGGTTTGTGTTCTCTTGATATGCACCCTGGATGATGAATAGTAACAAATAATCTCCAACCATTTAAAGGGGGGAGGTAACTATTGTGTAACAAAAATCATGGAGTGCCAAATTCAGCAATGTGAACAGCAGGCTCCGTGTGGTCGCTACACCATCGTATCAGTCGTAACCATCAACAACAGCTAACAAAGACATGCATTTAGCTTGTGTAAATACTATGCAATAATATACTGCTGAAGCAAAAACTAATACTCCCTCCGTTCCTAAATATTTGTCTTTCTAGATATTTCAACAATTGACCACATACGGAGCAAAATAAGTGAATCTACACTCTAAAATATGTCTATATACATTCGTATGTGATAGTCCATTTGAAATCTCTAAAAATATAAATATTTATGAACGGAGGGAGTATAATGGTTGAATATATTACCTTCCGTACTACGATGCTCAACCTGAATCTATACTATTGTCCAATGGTTATCAACTGATGCTACACAATTGATGAGTGTATGGATGTCCACATTGTGAGTTGGACGACCATATGAGTTTGGGCATAAAACCAATTCCTTCAGATATGCAGAGGTTAGTAGGCATGAAGCGGACAATGGCAACATAGTTAGCAGGAGAGTAGCAGAGGTGCATCCTCGGGTCGGATTGAAGGAAATATGCCCTAGAGGCAATAATAAAGTTGTTATTTATATTTCCTTATATCATGATAAATGTTTATTATTCATGCTAGAATTGTATTAATCGAAAACTTAGTACATGTGTGAATACATAGACAAACAGAGTGTCCCTAGTATGCCTATACTAGACTAGCTCGTTAATCAAAGATGGTTAAGTTTCCTAGCCATAGACATGTGTCGTCATTTGATGAACGAGATCACATCATTAGAGAATGATGTGATGGACAAGACCCATCCGTTAGCTTAGCACTATGATCGTTTAGTTTATTACTATTGCTTTCTTCATGACTTATATTCATATGACTATGAGATTATGCAACTCCCGAATACCGGAGGAACACTTAGTGTGCTATCAAATGTCACAACGTAACCGAGTGATTATAAAGATGCTCTACAGGTGTCTCCGATGGTGTTTGTTGAGTTGCCATAGATCGAGATTAGGATTTGTCACTCTGATTGTCGGAGAGGTATCTCTGGGCCGTCTCATTAATGCTCATCACTATAAGCCTTGCAAGCAATGTGACTAATGGTTTAGTTGCGGGATGATGCATTACAGAACGAGTAAAGAGACTTGTTGGTAACGAGATTGAACTAGGTATGATGATACCGACGGTTGAATCTCGGGCATGTAACATACCGATGACAAAGGGAACAACATATGTTGTTATGCGGTTTGACCGATAAAGATCTTCGTAGAATATGTGGGAGCCAATATGAGCATCCATGTTCCGCTATTGGTTATTGACCGGAGATGTGTCTCGGTCATGTCTACATAGTTCTCGAACCCATAGGGTCCGCACGCTTAACATTCGATGATGATTTGTATTATGAGTTATGTGATTTGATGTACCGAAGTTTGTTAGGAGTCCCGAATGAGTTCATGGACATGACCAGGAGTCTCGAAATGGTCGAGACATAAAGATTCATATAATGGAAGGTTACATTCGGACACCAGAATGGTTCGGGTCATTTCGGATGAGTTTCGGAGTACCGGGGGTTATCGCCCCCCCCCCCCCCAGAAGTTACTGGGCCTCATGGGCCTAGTGATGGAAGAGAGGAGGTAGGCCAAGGAGTGGCGCGCGCCCCCTAGCCCAAACCGAATTGGACTAGGGTTGGGGTGGGGGGTGGGCGGCCCCCCTTTCCTTCTCTTCTCCTCCTTCCCCCTTCTCCTTGTGGGAATAGGAAAGGGGGGCGAATCCTACTTGGAGTAGGACCCCCCCTTGGGCGTGCCACACCTTGGCGGGCCTCCTCCTCCCTCCCCCCTTTATATATGTGGGAGGGGGCACCCCAAAGGCACACCAAAGTTTCTCTTAGCCGTGTGCGGTGCCCCCTCCACAGTTACACACCTCGGTCATATCATCGTAGTGCTTAGGCGAAGCCCTGTGCCAGTGAACTTCATCATCACCGTCACCATGCCGTCGTGCTGACGAAACTCTACCTCGGCCTCAACTGGATCAATAGTTCGAGGGACGTCACCGAGCTGAACGTGTGCAGATCGCGGAGGTGCCGTATTTGGTACTTGGATCGGTTGGATCGCGAAGACGTTCGACTACATCAACCGTGTTACTAAACGCTTCCACTTTTGGTCTATGAGGGTACATGGACACACTCTCCCGCTCGTTGCTATGCTTCTCCTAGATAGATCTTGTGTGATCGTAGGTAAATTTTTTGAAATACTACGTTCCCCAACAGTGGCATCCGAGCCAGGTCTATGCGTAGATGTTATATGCACGAGTAGAACACAAAGAGTTGTGGGCGATAATAGTCATACTGCTTACCAGCATGTCATACTTTGATTCGGCGGTATTGTTGGATGAAGCGGCCCAGACCAACATTACATGACCGCGTTCATGATATTGGTTCTACCGCCGTGCTTCGCACACAGGCGGCTAGTGGGTGTCTGTTTCTCTAGCTTTAGTTGAATCGAGTTTGGCTATGCCTGGTCCTTGTTGAAGGTTAAAACAACACACTTGACGAAAAATCGTTGTGATTTTGATGAGTAGGTAAGAATGGTTCTTGCTAGAAGCCCGTAGTAGCTACATAAAATTTGCAACAACAAAGTAGAGGACGTCTAACTTGTTTTTGCAGGGCTTGCTGTGATGTGATATGGTCAAGATGTGATGATATATAAATTGTTGTATGAGATGATCATGTTTTGTAACAGTTATCGGCAACTAGCAGGAGCCATATGGTTGTCGCTTTATTGTATGAAATGCAATCACCATGTAATTGCTTTAATTTATCACTAAGCGGTAGCGATAGTCGTATTAGCAATAGTTGGCGAGACGACAACGATTCTTAAATGGAGATCAAGGTGTTAAGCCGATGACGATGGTGATCATGACGGTGCTTTGGAGATGGAGATCAAACACACAAGATGATGATGGCCATATCATATCATTTATTTGATTGCATGTGATGTTTATCCTTTATGCATCTTATTTTGCTTAGTTCGGCGGTAGCATTATAAGATGATCTCTCACTAAATTTCAAGGTATAAGTGTTCTCCCTGAGTATGCACCGTTGCTACAGTTCGTCGTGCCGACACACCATGTGATGATCGGGTGTGATAAGATCTACGTTCACATGCAATGGGTGCAAGCCAGTATTGCACACGTAGAATACTCGAGTTAAACTTGACGAGCCTAGCATATGCAGATATGGCCTCGGAACACTGAGACCGAAAGGTCGAGCGTGAATCATATAGTAGATATGATCAACATAGTGACTACTCCATTCACGTGATGATCGGACATGGTTTAGTTGATTTGGATCACGTGATCCCTTAGATGATGAGAGGGATGTCTATCTAAGTGGGAGTTCCTTAGTAATATGATTAATTGAACTTTAAATTATCATGAACTTTGTACCTGATAGTATTTTGCATGTCTATGTTGTTGTAGATAAACGGCCCATGCTACTATTCCTTTGAATTTTAATGCGTTCCTAGAGAATGCTAAGTTGAAAGATGATGGTAGCAACTGCACGGACTGGGTCCGTAACTTGAGGATTATCCTCATTGCTGCACAGAAGAATTACATCCTGGAAGCATCGCTAGGTGCGAAACCCGCTCAAGAGCAACTCCGGATGTTATGAACATCTGGCAGAGCAAAGCTGATGACTACTCGATAGTTCAGTGTGCCATGCTTTATGGCATAGAACTGAGACTTCCACTGGTACATGTCGGTTCTAAACAAACCGTTTTAACCCCTTTCTGCGATGGAATTTGGAACCGTCACCAAGTGAGTGTGGGCGATAGGAGGGTCCTTCCCACACGACCCAGAAATCGTCGGGGATATGGAGCAGTGATCCAGAGGCCTTCCAAAATGTAATCGTGTGCGATGCAGCACACAGTAAATTCTTTTGCACGTGTGGTATCGGTGATTAAGCGTTCCTAATGACGCAGTGAAACCATACGGTCTGTCGTAACGAACCATTTTGGAAACAGTATGTAAGGCACAGGGGCCAACATATGAACTATGTGCGATTTGTGCCCCATCGCACATGAGTTTTTTGCTTAACCCATCTGCCATGCTAGACTCCATCGCACATGTTTTCCAATAATTACCGTCTGCGATAATGTTCTATCACAAATGGTTCGGGAGACCCTTTGCACACATTCAAGTGCTGCAGACCATTTGTGATTTGTTAGGTATCACCAACGGCTGCCGCAAGACTGACGTGTGCTTTTCATTTGGGATCCCACACGTTTGGGATTGTATTTTGCATTGGGCATGGTTTACTCCCATTTCTCGTGTGTGATAACGCGATATCACAAACGGTTCCGGAGAACCTACCGACACGTAGTAGCGCTGCAAATCGTTTGCGATCTGCTGTGTATCACCGACGGTTCCGCTACGATTGACATATGCTTTTCGATGTGGATCACACACACTCATTTAGTTGAACCGTGTGCGGAGCAATTGCCAGGTTAAAACAAAAATATCCCATTTTGAATCGGCACGCAAAAAGCAAATTCGCCACAATATTCAATTGAACAAATAGTGTCCATAGGAAGAACATTCATCATATTTCGCAACAATTGCAATTGAACATATGGTAGCTAAATTCCAATGATTTTTCCACACATATATGCATTACATAATTAATCATAGTGTACGAAATACGAAGACCTCATCAGATGGAAAACACTGGATCCATGCATTATATGTTTAGCGGCTAACTCTTACTCAATGTTTCAGGAGAACACATGATGAAATCTTCATTATCACCAGTGGGATTGATGTAGTGATCCAGGAAGAAGTCGCTGATAAATCTCCGAACCATCAGCAATTCACCAGCCGAGAGCGGTTCAGAGGTCCTCGGTTTTAAGATGAGCTGCAGTATTTTTAAGATCAGAATGTGCCATATGAGTGGAGTAGAAGATATTAATTAAGATAGACTTACTGGTACTAAATTGCGAGGATCGTCACAACCATTAGCAGATTTGCAGATAGAGATCATGTGTCTACAAACATAGTATCCACAAAGGTTGGTCCCTGCTTCTTGCTGAGGACACTGAAATTTTTTGTACAAAATTAGTCATGTATTTGTCCTGTTAGAAACAACCTAACCCGTGTTAGATGTATTATTTTTTGTTTGGACAAAATAGAAAGAGGTTTATTTCGAAGCTTGAACATTTTACTAGCGTAAGGAAAGGTATTTGCAGACTGTTGGATAAATTTTCCGAAAATAACGGATTTTGGTGTGTTACCGGAGAAACGATCTTGTGCTGCACGGGTTGTTCCGTCTTGAACAGGTTCCCTAGTTTAGTTTTCCACAATGCGAGCACACTGCAAATGATGATGAATTTTGACAACATCAATTATTGAACCAGATATGAATGCAAATTAATTTCAACATCATAGAATTCAATACCTATCCAAGAATTGCTAAACATGCGTCAGATCCTGAGCGTTTGTTGACTCTCTGAGAGAATCGATGTAGTAAACTGTGTTCTTGTTTGGAACAATGAATACCTATATCCAGTGATTGCTACATATTAAGAAAGACATGAACTTACGAATGATGTCGAAATCTGAAAGACAATCAGTGTATGCGCGGTTGTTTACTTGACTTACCATTCATGATATGGCCAGAGAAATGATTGCGCATGGGACGTGTTTTCGAAGATACGGAGGACCGTGTTAACGGCCCAATCCCGTTGGTCCTTACCATCTAATGTTGTGCCATTTGCTAATGCAGGATCTATGAAATACACACTCTCCCTTATTCTTCTCCACGCGTTTAATCCCTTGAGAGGAATAAAATGCAGTTAGTTGTTTATCATTTACAAATTTGTATGGAGAAGTTGATCAGATTTTGTTAAGTACTTACAAAATAAGGCATCTAACAAGTGTGGCATCGAGCACGTTGAAGTTGAATAAGAGATGTAAGTCCTCGAAACTCACATTGATGGAACTAGCATCGTGTCGGAAATGATCTCTATTGTAGTGGACTAGCAAAGCATGATGACCTGCTAACATTTGATCCATCCAATATTCATGTAACTCATGGCAACTGGAGCTGCACTCATCAAAGTATTTGCCAACAAGAAATGGCTGGCCATGGACGTAATTGCGTGCTTCAAGTACGTCTGCTTTCCTTTTAGCAAGCAACAATTCTACTTCTTCATCATCCATGGCGTCAGAAATAATATTACTCCCCGACTCAAACAAGTTGCTGTTAATTTGGTTCTGGGCGATGAGTTCTTTAAGTAAGAGGCAATCGTTCTCTTTCCTCTTCACTCGCCCACTGCCCTTCCTCGTGGTCGTGGTTGTAGCCTTTTTGGCCACTTCCTTGTTGGTACTTGAAGCATTTCTGGCAGAACGTCTGGTTGCCTGCAAGGTAGACTGCCGAGCAGATGATGAAGCTTGGACGGACTTCTTAGCAGACCATTTATCTATGCCAGACCGCTGAGCTGGCAGTGCTACTGTGATGGACTAATGGGCTGTAGGAGCAGAGGTATCAGACTGCTGACCATGCATTGAAGCTATGTCGGGTTTCTGCACAAGTGGTGCCAACTTGTCGGTGTGCTGAGGAGGCCGTGCCAACGCGTTGGTTTGCTGAGCAGGAAGTGCTGACGCATTGGTATGCTGATCACGCGCCTGCAGACCGATGGACTGATGAGCAGTCGGTTCTAGACCTACAAACTTCTTAGCAGGTGGTTCCGAAGCATCAGACTGCTTAGCAGTCTGTTCCACCAGGTTGGTCTGCTGAGCATGTGCTGCAGCTGGGTCTCCCCCTGCTGCTTCAGCGGCCGGCATCTAAACTGGTGGTGCGTCATCAGTAGTTGTAGGCCTTGCCAGTGGCTTCTTTTGGGCGGAGGATTACATGGCATGTACTCCACAAAGTCGGGCTGGCTGATCACAGGTTGATGCATCAGCCCGCGAGAGCTGCTGTGGCAAGGAGAGCGTCGCCGGTTGAGGGGCAACCGTGGTTGCTCTTGGCGAGGCTTCAGGAATCTCATCGATGAACTCTATTTCCTTTCATGGCCACTAGATGTGATGTAAGAGTGTTTCTCCCAAGGTTCTTTGCTCATTGAAATCTCCTAGGACATTCTTCAGGGCAAATTCATTGAATCCAGGCTTTACTTCAGTCACGTAGCACTTCACACAGCCCGGCTTCAATGGCACATTGTCCAAGAAGAGGCCATCTTCCAAGAAGGGTGGGCAAACCCAGGCTGTTGCACATTGTAATGTACCTTCATAATGTGTCAGCATGCCCTTCAGTCTGTCTTTCATTCCAGATAGATCAGATATAGCATCATCACGAGCAGCTGCAGTCTCAGTGTCGTCGGGGTCAGCTGATGCACAGCTACTCTTGTGCGGTGTTGTCGTCACGCAATAAGCAGCATCATCCATGCCCGCCTCCCCTCCCATCTGCTGGCTATCTGTCAGTGTTAGAGTCTTCTACATCATCATTGACTCCTCAACATCCTTTCGAATAGCCGGATAAATCTCCTTCTTCAACTTTTCAAACAATGCATTCTGCTTCATTTCACTCCTTGCTTTTTTCATGATGATCCTCTCTTCTTTGCTGAGTGTGAAAGGCCTCTTGTGCGGGACATTAACACCTATACCCCTTGCACGGCCAGGGGGCTCTTTTGTCTCCAGAGCAATGGACAGAATGTCACACGGCCCTGAGTTCCTATAGAACCTTCCAGGGATCTTGGAAGCCTCTACCATCACTTCATACAGTTTAGCGTCAAGTGCGTTTTCAAAGTAATAAGTTCCGTCATCACTCCTCTTTGCACCTGCCTGCAAGTAGTCTCTGGCACATTCGCCCCTGATGTCACTAAAGGTCGGATTCCCACCCACATCTACTGCTTCTTTGTCCTCTTGTTCCCATATCAGTTTCATGCCGTAGTATCCTGCCACACCCATACGGTGGGGGTGTATGTTCTTCTTCTGAAGTTCTGATTGCTTGAAACTCTTCTCAGCAAACTCTGGAGTTGCCCTATCCCTTTTGAATTCTGCCCAGTATGCCTTTGTAATTTGGGGGTATGCGGGGATTGGGTCCTTGCCTTCACTGAAGTACTTCTTGTACAACACGTGCTTCCAATTTCTCCAAGCATCCCTAGCCTTCTTCAGTGCAGCGTGTTCCACCTGCATTCTCCACTGCTCTAGAACGTTGAAGTGATCCATGATCACTCGGACTATCCTTTGCCGTGTTTTTGTGTCAGCCTTTCGAAACCCTGGCAGATTAATGTTGAGCCTTGCCCTTCCAACAAATCCACACACACTCCTGAACCTCATGCGTGCTTTATCTGGTTTAGTTGGAGCCCGGCACTTTAAATCAATCTTGGTAACTTCATATACACCTTTAGGCTGGTGTGTGGGCTTCCCTGGAGCATTCCTCCATGCCCTGACCGGAAGGGTAATTGCTGCAGCTCTATCCCGTTCAAGACTACTTGATCCCTCAGAATCTGCTGAAGACCTAGGGTTGTCCGAATCAGATGAAGATACATGGCCTGAATGAGTGCCGTCACTGCTACTCGGCATCTACAGAGAACACATGCAAAACTCAGGAAAGGAGGATAAGCATAAAACTAACAACTTGGTATCAAGCTTTCTAAACATGACATGCAATAGTTTAGAAAATGTACGGCTAATTTGTTAAATTTGTGTGACTCGGGCGCCCGCGATCTGTAAATAGGTAGTAACTTATTGGAACAAATACAACTTATATGTAGTAAGGAAGGTAGATAATGAACATATATGCGCTCTCCGTTATTTGATAGCCAATTTGGGGACATACGAAATGAAATTGGAAGAGGGATTGCGAGCAAATATGCCTCACCATGATGGAGAGCAGTAACTAACAGGCTTCTTAATGCAAACCCGGCCGGACCACAGGAGAGGCGAGTATTACTGCATCGATATACTCGAGAGTGGCTGGCGAGCAAACGAAGATGGTGAGGTGCAGGCCGCCACGTGTTGGGAACGACACTGGAGGTAGGCTTGACACCGAAGAGCGGGCACACGGCCGGGGTGAGCATGGCGGCGCCGGAGAGGGTTCTGCTGTGGATCTGGGGAAGGGGGGAGCTGGTGAAGGAGATTGGGTGGACTAGTTGAGTGAAACGCAGGCGGACGGTGGGGGTGTTGGCGGCCTAGGTGAAAAGGGTGAAAATATCCTCGGTCGCCGCGCATGCGGAAAGGCCTATGCAAACGGTTGCCTCTAAGCGCTCGTGTGCACAAACAGAATAATTTCGTTTGAAATGAAGACGTACTAATTTTTAAATGAAGACGTGAGTTCATCGTTTCGCCACTAAATTTTTCGCACATAAACCAATCACAATTTTACCACGGGTTTGATTTGCTGGCGCATTTCAGGTCTCATGTGCTATATGTAAGACATTTTTTCGCATTTACCGTGCATGTTGGCATATAAATCAATTCCTAGCCGGACTGCATTTCCTCTCGAAAGGGATGAGGATTGCCATTTGATCTGGGAGCATCCAACGGTGCAGACGTACGATCCATGGGGTTTGGGTTCTGGCCAATCAGAACGCACGACTCAGATCACGCGTGTGGCAGGGGGTGGGGGGTGCATCGGCCACGGTTTAGTGGACACATGGATTTTGTGAGTGAACCGTGTGCTCTTTGAAAACATTTAGATTACCTATCATATTTTTGTTCGAATGAAAACATGAGTTCATCGTTTCGCCTCCAAATTTTTTCCATGGTAAGAAATCATGAGTATAGTGGAGAGTGTCATATACTAGTATCATGAATATACAGTACATATGATACTGGTGTATTATACTATTTTTAATTAATTATAGCGCATAGTATAATACATAGAGTATAGTATCATATATAGATCATATTTATTGCCATGCATAACACAAATTAGCATCACATTTAACATCATACAGTATCTACCTACTATATGTTACTCTAACCCTCTTTTTATACATTTAATTCTTTGCCACATCAGCATACTTGCTATTTCCGAGTGCATGACATTGTCGGCTATGATACCACCACTATGACCAGCCTTATATAGTGGAGAGTATCATATACTATATATATAGTATCATGCATATGATACTAGTGTATGATACTACGTACGTACCTTCATAGTGCATATATAGTATCATAGAGTAGTACTAGCTCCCTTTGTAAACTAATATATATATATATATAAAAGAGCGTTTAGATTACTAAATAGTGACCTAAACGCTCTTATATTAGTTTACGGAGGGAGCGTATATCATAGATGACCATATTTATGGCCATGCATGACACATAGTAGTATAACATTTATTATTATTATTATATATATATATATATATATATATATATATATATATATATATATATATATATATATATATATATATTACGGTATCTACCCATGTTATTGCTTCTTTGCCACATCATCATATTTTCTATTCCCAGGTGCATGATACCTGTGATGCCCCAAGACCGACGCTCCAGAAGACTTCCATATTTTCGTGACCTCCGTGTGTTTCATTTGTGCTTGCTCTATTTATTTTTGCATTGCATCATGTCATCATGCCAGCATGTCATTTAATTTTAAAACTCAACTAAATAAATTGTATGGGTCTTCGATCCATTTAAATCGAGGGAAATTTACATGGTGAAATTCTCTTTATAACATATAAAAGTCTCCTACTATTAATAGGGAGCTATTATCAAATATTCCATTTTTTTTTGAATCACCCATAAACACACTTGCAAATATTCCCCATGCCTTTTTTTACTTCGAGTTTGACCTTCAAATCTTTTCCGCAATTCTTATCACTTTTATCGGGGTTCCTCTAATAGTCCTCATCATTTTTGGGCTCTTCTAAATATTGTCCTAGTTCAAACCATTCGAATTTAAATTCAAATGAGTTTGAATTTAAATCTTGCAATCTTGTCCACTCCTATTTTTCATGGACCGTGCACATTTTTGTGAGTCCTAAACAATTATCCACATGTCCAACTTCTTCCCCTAACCTCCCTTTCTTTTCTTTCTTATCTATGTGCTGTTTTTATTTATTTTTCTTTAGAGTGAAAGAGAGAGAAGAGTGCCCAGCAGCCAGTCCAGCCCAGCTAGGCCTCCCAGCGACCCATCCCTCCCCGCAGTCCTCTAGGCCCAGCCACTCTAAACCCTAGCCAGTCCCTCGATCCCGCTCGTCCTCTCTCCCTGCGCCGCCACACAGGGACGAGGAGCCCCGATCCCCTCCTCATCCTCCCATCAAACTCCCTCTTCCTCTCGTTCCCACACCCCTGCATTTTCCCTCCTCGCCGCACCTTGCCACCGGCCGGCCACCGGTGAGGCCCAGCATCCGCGCCCGCCTCCCTTCTCCCACACCCGTCTTAGCCCCTCTGCTCGCGAATCCCGTGCGTCCTTGCCCCGCTCGAACCAGACCCCCCGAGCCGTGGGCTGAAGCCGGCCATGGAGACGCCATGCTCCTCATCCCCTCACCCGCCTCTGCTTGTCCCACTCATCATGGTCGCCCCGGAGCTTGCAGCCTCCGGCAGCAGTAGCTGCAGGTCCGGCAGTCCTAGCAGTGCCATGGCCCTACCTCCACCACCTCTGCTCCGCCCCCTCCTCTACTCCGTCTCCATCGTGCCAAGCTGACGCCGTCCACTTCGCCTCTCACCGTCGCTCGACCTTGACCCCACCAGCTACGCTCGCCGCAGCGACACGACCCTGCGAGCCGGTCGCCGCAGCGACCCGCTTGACCCCGCCGCCTCCTGCGTCTCCTCGTCGGCGCCCAGGCCCCGCCGACCTCGCTGCTGCTCCCACCGGCCATGTTAGCCCACAGCCATGGCCACTTTGGCCTTGTTCGCTGTTTTGCTCGGTCGCATCAGCCGCAGTCGTCTCCATCATTTGTTCCTTGTGGGCAGAAGAACGATGCCTTTCGACCGCAACATGTTTTTTTTTGGATCACTGCCAAGGCCAGGACCATCTCCGGACACAAAGCCCAAGTCTGAGGACTATCAAGTTCGGGTAACTCACCGTTTGCGTGGATTGCGTCAAGTACCTCTACCGACGACCCCGAACATCTATGATCCGTGTACCACTATCGCCGCCCGAACATCTACGAAGAGTGTACGACTACGACTGTGTACAACTATCGTCCCGAAGGCCGTCGAGTGTATTTGACCAAGTTCGATGACGACCTCCAAAGAATTCGGATTCGCAAAGTTCCACTACCGTCGCCTCCGGAAACCTCGGATGCGTCTAGTACCTCTCTAAAATGAACGTGTACCACTACTCCCACGACTTTCGTGAACGACTACTTCCCCCTACGAACTCGACCCGTTGCAAAATGCACGCTTCGAAGGTATAACCCCGAGACGACGCTGTGGACCGTATGCATGTGTGTTGTTTGAATGCTCGTGTTTGCACCATGTCCGAGATGTCCTTGCACGTTCCTCCTCGTTTGCCATGTCGTCGACCCATGGGAACCCGGTTACCGGGATCACTCCCCGTCACTCTTGCATGTTCCGCACACTTGTTCTTTTGCACCGGCATTTCCATGAATTGCCGGATCATCGGAATGTTGCCGTGGCATCATTTTTGTTGTCGTTGTCATAGCACCCCATTCGTTCCGCCATAGTGAAAAAATGTTTCATAACATGCTCATGTCAACATTTTCATAAAAATTGCATATAACTTGCATATGTCATCCGCATCATGACAACAACATTAAAATGTTTAAAAATTGTTGTTGCTTTAAATTGCTTTATGCACATGAGGATTTACCAAAATTGTTGTTTGATGTTTCCGGCCTCATTTAAAATGCCTAACTGTGTATTTTACTCATGTTTCACCTCTTGCCATGTTAAGAACATTTAATTTTGTTGGGTACATAACCGAAAGAGAACTAAATAATTGAATGTGGTGTTTCATCAATATGCAACTTGTTGCATATTGAGCTCCACTTAACTTGTAGTTTTGTTTGTGCACTTTGCCATGCCATGCCTCTTTAAACCAGACATGCATCATACTTGATTGTGCATCATGCCATGATTATGCTTGTTGGTTTATCATGTTGTTTGCTTCTTTTCGGTGTTGCTTCTTCTTGATAGTTCTGGTAACGTTACGATTGTGAGGATCCGTTTGACTATGTTGGTTCGTCTACTTCATGGTCTCATTCTTCTTCCTTGCGGGATCTCAGGCAAGATGACCATTACCCTCGATATCACTTCTATCTTTGCTTGCTAGTTGTTCATTCTATCGCTATGTCGTGCTACCTACCACTTGTTTATCATGCCTCCCATATTGCCATGTCAAGCCTCTAATCCACCTTCCTAGCAAACCGTTGTTTGGCTATGTTACCGCTTTTGCTCAGCCCCTCTTATAGCGTTGTTAGTTGCAGTGAAGTTGAAGATTGTTCCATGTTGGAACATGGATATGTTGGGATATCACAATATCTCTTATTTTAATTAATGCATCTATATGCTTGGCAAAGGGTGGAGGGCTCAGCCTTATGCCTGGTGTTTTGTTCCACTCTTGCCGCCCTAGTTTCTGTCATACCTGTGTTATGTTCCTTGATTTTGCGTCCCTTACGCGGTTGGGGTTATGGGACCCCTTTGACAGTTCGCTTTGAATAAAACTCCTCCAGCAAGGCCCAATCTTGGTTTTACATTTGTCTAACAACCTATAACTTCCCCTTGGGGTTGCAAACCCGAGGGTCATCTTTATTTTAACCCCCTCGAGCCAGTGCTCCTCTGAGTGTTGGTCTGAACTGGGCGATGTCCGGCGCCCCCTAGGCAACCAGGGTCTATGCCAACCCTACGTCTTGCCCATCCGGTGTGCCCTAAGAACGAGATAAGTGAAGCTCCTATCGGGATTTGTCGGCACATTCGGGCGGCCTTGCTGGTCTTGTTTTACCATTGTCGAAATGTCTTGTAACCGGGATTCCGAGTCTGATTGGGTCTTCCTAGGAGAAGGAATATCCTTCGTTGATCGTGAGAGCTTGTGATGGGCTAAGTTGGGACACCCCTTTAGGGTATAAACTTTTGAGAGTCATGCCCGTGGTTATGTGCCAGATGAGAATTTGTTAATATCCGGTTGTAGAGAACTTGACACTTGACTTAATTAAAATGAATCAACCGCGTGTGTAGCCGTGATGGTCTCTTTTCGGCGGAGTCCGGGAAGTGAACATGGTTCGTGTTATGTTTGAACGTAAGTAGTTTCGGGATCACTTCTTGATCACTTCTAGCTTCACGACCGTTGTGTAGCTTCTCATCTTACTCTTATTTGCGTATGTTAGCCACCATATTTGCTTAGCGCTTGCTGCAACTCCACCTCATTACCTCATCCTACCCATAAGCTTAAATAGTCTTGATCTCGCGGGTTTTGAGATTGTTGAGTCCTCGTGACTCATAGATACTTCCAAAACAGTTGCAGGTGCCGATGATACCAGTGCAGGCGATGCAGCCGAGCTCAAGTGGGAGTTCAATGAAGATCTTGGTCGTTGTTATGTGTCTTTTCCGGATGATCAGTAGTGGTGCCCAGTTGGGATGATCGGGGATCTAGCATTTGCGGTTGTCTTCTTTTATTTTGGTTCCATAGTCAGAGCTTGATGGTATTCTGGATGATGTATGTTTACTTGTTATTTGTGTAAAGTGGTGATTGTAAGCCAACTCGTTATCCCTTTCTTATTCAGTACATGGGATTGTGTGAAGATTACCCCTCTTGTGACAAAAGCACAATGCGATTATGCCTCTAAGTCGTGCCTCGACACGTGGGAGATATAGCTGCATCGTGGGCGTTACAATACCGGCTATGATACTGATACGTCTCCGTCGTATCTACTTTTCCAAACACTTGTGCCCTTGTTTTGGACTCTAACTTGTATGATTTGAATGGAACTAACCCGGATTAATGCTGTTTTCAGCAGAATTGCCATGATGTTATTTTATGTGCATAAACCAAATATTCTCGGAATGACCTGAAACTCCACAAAACATCTTAGAAAAAACAATAAAAAATCCTCGCCAAAGATGAAGACCAGGGGGCCCGCACCCTGTCCACGAGGGTGGGGGCGCCACCCCCCCCCTCTAGGGCACGCCCCCTACCTCGTGGGCCCCCTGGATGCCCTCCGACGCCAACTCCAACTCTATATATTTGCTTTCGGAGAGAAAAAAATCAAAGAGAAGAAATCATCGCGTTTTACGATACGGAGCCGCCGCCAAGCCCTAAAACCTCTCGGGAGGGCTGATCTGGAGTCCGTTCGGGGCTCCGGAGAGGGGGGTTCGTCACCGTCGTCATCATCAACCATCCTCCATCACCAATTTCATGATGCTCACCACCGTGCGTGAGTAATTCCATCGTAGGCTTGCTGGACGGTGATGGGTTGGATGAGATTTATCATGTAATCGAGTTAGTTTTGTTAGGGTTTGATCCCTAGTATCCATTATGTTCTGAGATTGATGTTGCTATGACTTTGCTATGCTTAATGCTTGTCACTAGGGCCCGAGTGCCATGATTTCAGATCTGAACCTATTATGTTTTCATGAATATATGTGAGTTCTTGATCGTATCTTGCAAGTCTATAGTCACCTACTATGTGTTATGATTCGGCAACCCCGAAGTGACAATAATCGGGACCACTCCCGCTGATGACCATAGTTTGAGGAGTTCATGTATTCACTATGCGCTAATGCTTTGTTTCGGTTCTCTATTAAAAGGAGGCCTTAATATCCCTTAGTTTCCAATAGGACCCCGCTGCCATAGGAGGGTAGGGCAAAAGATGTCATGCAAGTTCTTTTCCATAAGCACGTATGACTATATACGGAATACATGCCTACATTATATTGATGAATTGGAGCTAGTTCTATGTCACCCTATGTTATGACTGTTACATGATGAACCGCATCCGGCATAATTATCCATCACTGATCCGGTGCCTACGAGTTTTCCATATACTGGTTCTCGCTTATTTAATTTCCCGCTGCTACTGTTACAATCACTACAAAATACCAAAAACATTACTTTTGCTGTCTTTACTTTTGTTGTTGCCACCACCACTATCATATTACTTTGCTACTAAACACTTTGCTGCAGATACTAAGTTTCCAGGTGTGGTTGAATTGACAACTCAGCTGCTAATACTTGAGAATATTCTTTGACTCCCCTTGTGTCGAATCAATAAATTTGGGTTGAATACTCTACCCTCGAAAGCTGTTGTGATCCCCTATACTTGTGGGTCATCAAGACTAATTTCTGGCACCGTTGCCGGGGAGCATAGCTCTATTCTTTGAGTCACTTGGGATTTATATCTGCTTATCATTATGAAGAACTTGAGAGATCCAAAAACCAAGATCTATCCCTCAACTACGAGGGGAGGTAAGGAACTGCCATCTAGCTCTGCACTTGATTCACCTTCTGTTATGAGTAAGCTAGCGACACCTAAACCTACTTCTACTATTCGTTCCGATATGTCGCATGTTATTGTTGATGCCACTTCTGCTATGCATGATACTTATGATGAAACTGCTTCTATGCCTGATACTACTGTGCCCCTTGGTGAATTTCTTGATGAACAAATTGCTAGGGCTAGAGAAAAAGAAACTATTGAATCTGAATACGATGATGAAAGTGATGATGAAAATATGCCTGTTATTCCTGAGGGCTATCTTTTGATATGGAATCTTCTGCCGCTATTTTATCTTGCAGGGATAGATATGAGCTTAAGAGGTTATTAGTTAAATGGAACAAAGAATCACTTAGAGATAAAATGAAACCCGAGCCTGCTTTTGCTACTTCACCTATTTGTGTTCCTGATAAGGATTATGAATTCTCTGTTGATCCTGATATAATTACTTTGGTGGAATCTGATCCGTTTTATGGCTATGAATTTGAAACTGTTGTGGCACATCTTACTAAGTTAAATGATATAGCTGCCCTGTTCACTAATGATGAGAGATCGCGTTACCTCTATATACTCAAAATATTTCCATTCTCATTAAAGGGTGATGCTAAGATATGGTTTAATTCTCTTGATCCCGGTTGTGTGCGTAGTCCCCAGGATATGATTTATTACTTCTGTGCTAAATATTTCCCTGCTCATAAGAAACAAGCTGCTTTGAGGGAAATATACAACTTTGTGAAAATTAAAGAAGAGAGTCTCCCACAAGCTTGGGGGAGGCTTATCAAGTTACTTAATGCTTTGCCTGATCATCCTCTTAAGAAACCCGAAATACTTGATATCTTTTATAATGGATTAACCGATGCTTCCAGAGATTACCTGGATAGTTGTTATGGTTCTCTTTTCAGGGAAAGAACACCGGATGAAGCTGAAATTCTATTGAATAATATGTTGACAAATGAAAATAATTGGGCACCTCCTGAGCCAGCTCCTGAGCCAGCTCATGCTCCAATTACTGAGCCTATTCCTAAACCAACTCCAAAGAAGACAGGTGTTCTATTTCTCAGTCCCGAAGATATGCAAGAGGCAAAGAAATCTATGAAAGAGAAAGGTATTAAAGCTGAAGATGTTAAGAATTTACCTCCTATTGAAGAAATACATGGTCTTAATTCACCGCCTGTTGAAGAAACTTATGATCTCAATTCTTTATTTATTGAAGAACCTCCTGATCCCGATATCCCGACACAGGTAGTAAAGGTAAATTCTCTCTATAGATATGATAAAGCTGAAGTTCCTCCTACTAAAATTGCTAGTCAGTGCTTGGATGAGTTTGATAACTTTATGTTTAAGCAAGACGACTTCAATGCTTATTTTGGTAGACAATTAAAAGAAAATGCTTATATGATTAAACACTTGGGTGATTATATGGCTCATATTAAAGGTGAACTTAAACTTGTTAGCAAACATGCTTCTATGGTTACCACGCAAGTAGAACAAGTGCTTAAAGCTCAAAAAGAAGTGCTTGATGAAATGAATAGTAAGAAAAATGATTATGCTGTTAGAGTGGCTACTAGAACTGGTAGAATGACTCAGGAACCTTTGTATCCTGAAGGCCACCCTAAGAGAATCGAGCAAGATTCTCAGAGAAATAATATTGATGTTCCTAGTTCTTCTAAAAAGAAGAAAAAGAAAAATAATAGAACTGTGCAAACTTCTAGTGAACCTATTGCTGAACCACCTGATAATCCAAATGATATATCTATGTCTGATGCTGAAACACAATCTGGTAATGAACATGAACGTAATGAAAATATTAATGATGATGTTCATGATGATGCTCAACCTAGTAATGACAATGATGTAGAAATTGAACCTGCTGCTGATCTTGATAACCCACAATCAAAGAATCAACGTTATGATAAAAGAGACTTTGTTGCTAGGAAACATGGTAAAGAAAGGGAACCTTGGGTTCAGAAACCCATGCCTTTTCTTCCAAAACCATACAAGAAAAAGGATGATGAGGATTTTGAGCGCTTTGTTGAAATGATTAGGCCTATATTTTTGCATATGCGATTAACTGATGTGCTCAAAACAAATCCTTATGCTAAATATATGAAGGATATCATTACTAATAAAAGAAAGATACCTGAAGCTGAGATTTCCACCATGCTTGCTAATTATACTTTTAAGGGTGGAATACCAAAGAAACTTGGAGATCTCGGAGTACCTACTATACCTTGCTCCATTAAAAGAAATTATATTAAAAGTGCTTTATGTGATCTTGGAGCCGGTGTTAGTGTTATGCCTCTCTCTTTATATCGTAGACTTGACTTGAATAAGCTGAAACCTACCGAAATATCTTCGCAAATGGCTGATAAATCAACTGCTATACCTGTCGGTATTTGTGAGGATGTGCCTGTTGTGGTTGCAAACGTTACTATTTTAATGGACTTTGTTATTCTTGATATTCCCGAGGACGATAGTATGTCTATTATTCTTGGAAGACCTTTTCTTAATACTTCAGGTGCTATTATTGATTGCAACAAAGGCAATGTCACTTTTCATGTTAATGGTAATGAGCATACGGTACACTTTCTGAGGAAACAACCTCAAGTTCATAGTATCAACTCCATTGGAAAAATTCCATCGATTATAATTGGAGGTTTTGAATTTCCTCTTCCTACTGTCAAGAAGAAATATGATATACTTATTATTGGGGATGTGCATATCCCCGTTGAGGTAACCTAGTGTTATTCGAAATTTCTCCAGTTTCATGTTAATCGGAATGAGTTTGTTAACAAGACTTGATCAACCTTGTTAGTGGATTCTTTTTGACGAGCATGAGATGGATGAAATTAGAAGCACAACCTTCTGTACCCTCTCTATACTTTCTGTTAATTAGTAGAAATAAAGTAAAAATAGTATTTGTCTGTCTGTTTCCTGACTTATCCGTGTAATATAAAAATATCCTGAAAATAGAAGTCCTCAGAATGACATGCCAATTTAATATGTTTTTTTCGGGAATATTTGAGGATTTACTATGCAAAAATTACCGTGGGAGGAGCTGCCACCTGGCAACGAGGGTGGTGGGCGTGCCCCCCCCCTCTAGGGCGCGCCCCCTACCTCGTGGGCCCACGGTGGCCCTCCTCCACTTATCCCAGCACCCATCTTTTTCGTCTGTCTCGCACAAACCCAAAAAACCAACTCAAGCACGAGTTCCAGCCACTTTTGCTGTGAATTTCGATCTCCTTGCTCAAAGCACCTCTCGCAAAACTGCTTGAGGAGATTGTTCCTTGGTATGTGACTCCTCCATTGGTCCAATTAGTTTTTGTTCTAGTGCTTTATTCTTTGCAAATTTGTGCTGCATAGGTGACCATGTTCTTGAGCTTGCATGTCAAATTTATATGGTTCTAAGTAGTTCTAATGCTTGATATAGGCTCTAGGAACTTGTAGGAGTAGTTGCTATCAGTTTTATTGAAGTTGGTTCACTTTTGTTTGAAGTTACTAAAAATTTCAGAATTTTTCAGAGAAAAACAATATGCTTAGGAAGATGTTTCAAGGTGGTTCCTCTAAGAAGCAAGGACCCAGGATTGCTATGTGCGATGCTAACGAGGATCCATCAAGAGATGCTCCAGTACGGCCTTGCGAATGGCCGTCGGAAAATTTTATGGACCGTGCGAGAATTAAAGAAGAATTCAAAGAATATTTGCGCAATGCCGGTCTTGAGGATTTTGAGGCTAACAAATGCCCCCAGTATCATTATCTCACAAGTTCATTTGTGAGGAGGTTTGAGTATTCATCTTCGCGTAATTCTCTTTCAGTCATGTTTGATCTCTATGACAAATCTTATACCATGGACTTAGAGGATTCCACTTCTGCTTGCAAACTTCCATCATGGAGTAGTGTTAGGGATCCCCCTAAATCTGAATTTAGAAACTTTCTTGCTAGTATAACTGTGGGGGAATCTAGAGATATAACGCAGGCTACCATAGGGAGCATTCACTTTCCTGCTATACATTATTTTGCTCTCTTCATCGGTAGATGCATAAATGCTAAGGATGAAGCATGTCACATGTGTGTCCCTGATCTTAGCATTCTTGGGAGTGCTGTGTTAGGAGACCAATCTTATCATATGGGAGCCATTGTAGCTCGTAGATTGCGTCATAATAGACATAATGGTGACTTCTTTGGAGGAATTTATGCAACCCGCTTAGCTCATTTTGTTGAGATAGAAATTCGTGAGGGTGATACGGAGTTGCCTCCTTCATATTTAGATTATAACTCTATGGCTTCGCACCAGTTTGTCGAGAGGCCTGAATCACCTCTCTTATATCGTTTAATTTTTGACAAACGACGTGTTTTCTGTATTACTCTCCCTGATCCTGCCTTATTTGATTCATAGACAAAAAGAAGATATGTTATTACCAGAGAGAAGGCAGAAGAGTACGAGAGGAGAGCGGAGGCAGCTCGACTCCACGCTGCAGCTCAGCAGGCGATAACCGCTGCACATCAGTATGATCCCAACTATTCTTCGTCGCAGTACGACCCCAGCTACACCTATGGGTACCCGCCAGACTATCCCTGGCAATAGACCAACTTAGGCCAAAAGCCTAAGCTTGGGGGAGTACGTATTTCTCATCGACATTACATTTATGCTCACACACACTCATTACTAGATGTCGGTGCTCATACTCTTTCAGTGTAATATCCATGCTAGTTTATTTCCTTTTTCCTGCTTTCTTCTTGTGTGTTTGTTAAACCTTAAGAAAAACCAAAAAAATTAGTAGTAGTTTATTTTTCTGCTGTAGTAGTAATAATTAAAAAGAAAACCCAAAAATATTTGCCGTTCTTCTTTTGCTTGTTGGGAGCTTTCCCGTGTAAATAGTTTTATTTCTTTTCTTTTCTTTGGGGTCAGTAGGAGAAGACCATAATTAAATTGTTGAAGTGGCTCTTATATGCATTATTGTTGATTTAACCCAGAGCCCATATTGCCTTGTCTTCTCCTGTTTATGGAATGCTCGCAGATTCTAGCTTAGTCCAATGCACGTGCACCCTTATTATTATTCACACCGTTCGGTCGTGCAAGTGAAAGGCAATTATGATGATATATGATGGGCTGACTGAGATGAGAAAAGCTGGTATGAACTCGACCTCTTTTGTTTTTGTACATATGGTGAGTCCCTCGTTCTTGATTCAGCTTATTATGAATAAACATGTTTGCAATGACAATTAGAGATCATAGTTGCTTGTGCCATGCTTGATTAGCTATGAGTTATAATGATTTACCTTGTGTGCCAACATGCTATCGAGATGGTTATGATGTGGTATGATGGGGTGGTATCCTCCTTTGAATGATTTAAGTGACTTGACTTGGCACATGTTCACGCATGTAGTTGAAACAAATCAACATAGCCTTCATGATATTTATGTTCATGGTGGATTATATCCTACTCATGCTTGCATCCAATGTTTATTAATTTTAATGCATGTACATGGCTGTTGTCGCTCTCTAGTTGGTCGCTTCCCAGTCTTTGCTAGCCTTCACTTGTACTAAGCAGGAATACTGCTTGTGCATCCAATCCCTTAAACCCCAAAGTTATTCCAGATGAGTCCACTATACCTTCTTATATGCGGTATCTACCTGCCGTTCCAAGTAAATTTGTATGTGCCAAACTCTAAACCTTCAAATAAACATTCTATTTTGTATGCTCGAATAGCTCATGTATCAACCAAGACTGTCCTTATCTTCCGTGTTAGGCGGGTTATTCTCAAGAGGAGTGGACTCCGCTCCTCACTCACGAGAAAATGGCTGGTCACCGGGATGCCCAGTCCCATGCTTTATGCAAACTAAATTAAAATTAATTGCAAACAAAACTCCCCTTAGGACCTGATATATATGTTGGAGACACTCGTTGTTTCGAGCAAGTCATGGATTGATGCTTGTTGGTGGAGGGGGAGTATAAACTTTACCATTCTGTTTGGGAACCGCCTATAATGTGTTTAGCATAGAAGATATCGCCATCTCTTAGTTGCTACGTTGACAATGAAAGTATACTGCTCAAAATACAATTTATCTCTATTGCAAAACCGAGCTCTGGCACCTCTACAAATCCCTGCTTCCCTCTGCGAAGGGCCTATCCATTTACTTTTATGTTGAGTCATCACCCTCTTATTAAAAAGCACTAGCTGGAGAGCACAGCTGTCATTTGCATTCATCACTATTAATCTATGTTGGGTGTGACTATGATTGGATCTCTTTTACCATGAATTACAATGTCTAGTCAGTCCTTGATATTTAAAGGTGCTCTGCATTTATGTTTTGCGGTCTCAGAATGGGCTAGCGAGATACCATCTTGTTATATCATATTATGATTGTTTTGAGAAAGTGTTGTCATCCGAGATTTATTATTATGACTTGCTAGTTGATTATGCTATTGATATGAGTAATTATGAGACCTGAGAATTATTGCAAATGTGGTTAGTTATGATCTATGCTGAAAACTTGAATGCTGGCTTGACATAGTTACAACAACAAGAGCAAACAGAGTTTGTAAAAGTTTTTCTTTCTTCTTTCAGTTTGTCAACTGAATTGCTTGAGGACAAGCAAGAGTTTAAGCTTGGGGGAGTTGATACGTCTCCGTCGTATCTACTTTTCCAAACACTTTTGCCCTTGTTTTGGACTCTAACTTGTATGATTTGAATGGAACTAACCCGGACTGACGCTGTTTTCAGCAGAATTGCCATGGTGTTGTTTTATGTGCAGAAAACAAATATTCTCGGAATGACCTGAAACTCCACGGAACATCTTAGAAAAAATAATAAAAAATCCTCGCCAAAGATGAAGACCAGGGGGGCCACACCCTGTCTACGAGGGTGGGGGGCGCCCCCTCCCCTCTAGGGCGTGCCCCCTACCTTGTGGGCCCCCTGGATGCCCTCCGACGCCAACACCAACTCTATATATTTGCTTTCGGAGAGAGAAAAATCAGAAAGAAGAAATCATCGCGTTTTATGATACGGAGCCGTTGCCAAGCCCTAAAACCTCTTCGGAGGGCTGATCTGGAGTCCGTTCAGTGCTCCGGAGAGGGGGATTCGTCGACGTCGTCATCATCAACCATCCTCCATCACCAATTTCATGATGCTCACCACCGTGCGTGAGTAATTCCATCGTAGGCTTGCTGGACAGTGATGGGTTGGATGAGATTTATCATGTAATCGAGTTAGTTTTGTTAGGGTTTGATCCCTAGTATCCATTATGTTCTGAGATTGATGTTGCTATGACTTTGCTATGCTTAATGCTTGTCACTAGGGCCCGAGTGCCATGATTTCAGATCTGAACCTATTATGTTTTCATGAATATATGTGAGTTCTTGATCCTATCTTGCAAGTCTATAGTCACCTACTATGTGTTATGATCCGGCAACCCCGAAGTGACAATAATCAGGACCACTCCCGGTGATGACCATAGTTTGAGGAGTTCATGTATTCACTATGTGCTAATGCTTTGTTCCGGTTCTCTATTAAAAGGAGGCCTTAATATCCCTTAGTTTCCAATAGGACCCAGCTGCCACGGGAGGGTAGGACAAAAGATGTCATGCAAGTTCTTTTCCATAGGCACGTATGACTATGTACGGAATACATGCCTACATTACATTGATGAATTGGAACTAGTTCTGTGTCACCCTATGTTATGACTGTTACATGATGAACCGCATCCGACATAATTATCCATCACTGATCTGGTGCCTACGAGTTTTCCATATACTGGTTCTCGCTTATTTACTTTCCCGCTGCTACTGTTACAATCACTACAAAATACCAAAAACATTACTTTTGCTGTCTTTACTTGTGTTGCCGCTACCACCACTATCATATTACTTTGCTACTAAACACTTTGCTGCAGATACTAAGTTTCCAGGTGTGGTTGAATTGACAACTCAGCTGCTAATACTTGAGAATATTCTTTGGCTCCCCTTGTGTCGAATCAATAAATTTGGGTTGAACACTCTACCCTCGAAAGCTGTTGCGATCCCCTATACTTGTGGGTCATCAGATAACCCCACTATGGCCACCCTAATAAGGCTGGTCGTAATATGGGAGTATCAAGCGGTATGATGCATACCAGCTAGACTCTTTGGATGATGTGGCACACGGTTAAACGATGAAAGAGAGGGTGTGTGGTATCATATTAAATGTTGTACTACTTTGTGTCATGCATGGTAATTAATAAGGAATCTAAGATACTAACTTGTGATACTATGCATGCACGCATTACAGAGGTATTGCCGATCATATACTAGTATCATGCATATATACTCCCTCCTTTCCGGTTTATAGGCTTATCTCAAAAATTTTGTTTTTTTCATTTTATAAGGCTCAATTTGGTTGTTCTCCATCACATGTCCAGATTCCAAGGTGCATTAAATCATTGCATGCAAGTATTAAGAGAAAGTTGACCAATGCATGTATTGCAATTAATACATTGGAAAACATAAATTTTGGAGGAAAACAAAAGCATTATTTGGGTGTTTTTGCAAACTACAAAAAGTATTCCATCACTCACCATCTACCTTGGTTGGTGAGATTTTTGAATTGAGCCCTATAAGGCTGGTTGAAATGGGGAGTATTATATATACTAGTGGTATCATGCATATATATGATAGTGTAGCTAGGATACTACTTCTGTAATGCATAGTATCATAAGTTAACATCTTAGGTTGCCTTACTAATTGCCATGCATCACACAAAGTAGTAGTACAACATTTAATATGACACGGTATCATGATATGATACCACATCCTCTCTTGTGTGCCACATCATCCAGAAAGTCTAGTTGACATGCATGATACCGCTTATGACAATACCATTACAACCAGCCTAAACCGGAAAGGAGGGAGTATGAGACTAGACACAATGGAGAGTAGTACACTAGTAACATACACATATCCCTAGACTATATATGTTACTACCTTCATAGTGGGTAGTGACATAAGTGTAGTGTCAAGCAAAGCTTCATTTCTTAGGTTACAGACTCATATTGCAGTGGGACATGTGATGCTACAGTAACTAGCTAAGTTACTGAAACTATCTCTCTCCTCATTAACTTATTGCCACATAAGCAAGTTTGATGAGTTGGAGTCGGTGTTACTGTTGAAGTTACTCCCACTGTGGCTAGTCTGATACTAGCTAGTCGTCTATGATATACTAGCTACCTCACTAAGAGCATGCATGGTTAATAATACAGCCAAGGGTCGGCTATAAGAAGTTGCCATGTCATATATAGCCAACCTCTTAGCGGGCATGTACAATAATAAGTTTTATATACGTACTAGTTTATCAATAGTTGGCCCACCTTACATCCTCACAAAGTGTCTTGGGTCTCGTGTTGCAGCTGGCTCTACTAACAAAGAGCTCGCTTCTCTTCTCTTTCCTCCAACTAATAAGCACATATATATTATTCTATTCCTTATAGCCAGACTACCCACAGTGGGAGTAACATAGGTAGTAACATCACACATATCTAGATAAAATAGATGATGTGGCAAGCAATAAATGAAGAAATGGAGGAAAGTGGATATGTGTGATGTTACTACCAATGTTACTCCCACTGTGGGTATAGTCTTACTATAGTATGAGACCACCCACAACGGGAGTAACATAGCTAGGTAGTAGCATCACACATATCTATGAGACCACCCACAATGGGAGTAACATAGCTAGGTAGTAACATCACACATATCTAGATAAATTAAGTAGATGATGTGGCAAGCAATAAATGAAGAAAGATAAGAAAGTAGTAACATAGCTAGTTACTAGTAGCATGAGTAACATCACATGTACATATCAAGGCAAGATGTGTCTATAGCCTAATAAATGAAGTTTGCATGTTACCACACATATATGTTACTGCCCACTATAGAGGTAGTAACATAGACTAGTAACACATGGGCATGTTACTAGTCTATGTTACTACCCATTGTGGCTAGTCTGAGTAACATCACACATCTCAAGGCAAGATGAGTCTATAGCCTAATAAATGAAGTGTTTCATGTTATACACACACACACACACACAGATATATATATATATATATATATATATATATATATATATATATATATATAGTATAATAGAGTGTGTGTGTGTGTGTGTTACTCCCCACTATAGAGGTAGTAACATAGACTAGTAACAGTCTATGTTACTACCCATTGTCGCTAGTCTTATGTCACTCTATTGTGTACTTGCTCCAATGCATAGTATAATAGAGTGGCTAGCTAGTATCATATGTAGTACTTTATTTATATTGTCATGCATGACACATAGTAGCATAACATTTATTACGATACGGTTTCATGATATGATACTTAGCCCTCTCTTTCTTCATTTGATTAATTTTATGACAGCTCATCAAAATTGCCTAGTTGGCATACATGATACTAGCTATGATACCCCTTACTATCAACTTAGCAAAGGTGCACAAATCATTTGTGCATCGCTTTGTAAGTTTTCATCCGTTTGTTCGAGAAGCGGGGAGAAGTTTCAAACATTTCGGCCGCGAGGTGTAGCCACTGGCGTAGGCCTAGTTGGTATTTTGATGATAGGAAATTCAGATGGAGTTCAAACATCATCAAAATCGATGTGTCCCTGTGTCGTGCTCTCACAACCCCGTGGAAAAAAAATTGGTAAAGTTTGGCACAAGTTTTGATGACCGCTCCTTCCAAACCAGAGCATCTCACATGAAGGATCATGGTTTTTGTAGCGACCCGACCTCAGACGGTCAAGCCTCTGTGTATCAGTGCCATCCCTGGATCAGTATGCTGGCACACACAGTACATCAATGTACATATCAAAGTGCAAACACATGTATAATTAACGTAAAACTGATATATACCTTATAAGTCTCAGCGGAAACAATCAACGGGTGTGGAGTCCCATCAACGCCATTGGCAAGTTGAGTGTAGACCGTAACCCTGTATCGTAACTCTTACTTGTCGAAGAAATATCTGCAACATGATACGTTGCAGCCGTGTAGGTCAGTACATTGAATGTACCGGCAAGATCACAATAAGAGAAAACAAATGGTAAACTATACTATATGCAATATGACTTTGTGGCTCTGTATCCGAGTTTTGTTTGCATAAATGCTGGTTTTATTTTCCCTACATCAAAGGAATTAACGGGAGTCTGTACTACAGAGTTTTCTATCATGACATGGTTCTGCCAACCGATGTCTCATAGCCCGAATCATCATGTGTTGCCCACAATTAAGTTATCAATCCGGTGTTGAGAGTTCCGAGATAGATCCAAGTCCAGAGGCTCAAATTGTCCGTAACCGAGGACACGGCTAATCGATTAGGTTTTAACCCTCTGCAGAGGTTTGTACACTTTACCCGCAAGATTCGATCCCTCTCTTTACATTCTTGCACCTCAGGGTGTTTGAGAACAAGATGACCAAAACATGGTCTTCCGAAGAGTTCCTCTGACCACTGTCTGGTGCTCATCCAATCCTACCATAGTTCTACACCTACTAGCACCGTCCCAGCCAGAGTCACAACTAAGGTCAACCAAGCCAGAGCCCATAGTGACTTGCGGTTGCACAGGTAAGCTTCCGGGCATGAAGTATTCTTCCATCTCTTTGAGTCTGGGTGAAGCTTTCCGCAAGATGTCATGGCGCTTCTCCATGCATCTCGGCCAACCACTGGTTTCTCCAGGGTGCTCGTCAACCGTCCTTCACCCAGTAGCATGTATTGAATTCTTGTCTCGAGTCTCGAAATCTCGAGGAGTCCTAAAGATGCAGTCCTTGCCGGTGCCATCATGAAGTTGTCACCATTGACGCAGAGTCCTCCTTGTTCACACCACTCTCATGCACTCATACCAAACCCCGTCTACTATAGAGTAGCATTAAAACTATATAACGTCCTGGGTTTGGTAACAGGGAGATGGGTTTCTACCTCATGCATTCTACTCAACTACAAGATTCAATAACACTACTGGAGGGATTGTTGAAAGGGTGCTACTACATGCAAATAAACATAGGTATGGAAAACATGGTCAAAGTGAACTTGCCTGGTAAGTTGATGAAGATAAATACGCTCTAAAAAATAATGACTTGTAGAACTATTCGTCACTCCGTTGGAATCTATATAATCAAACGTAGTATTCACATAAGCAATCAATTCTAGCAATCAATATTATCAATCAAAATAACACTCAACTAAATAAAATAAATAAAGAAAACAATAATGAAATCAAAGAAGACCAAAATAAATATCCAAAGAAATTTTTACAGAAAACTAGGGAAAACCAACACACTATCAACCAATAACTTTCATAACCACACTAAAGTAATCTAAACAAATTCTTAACAGAAAATAAGATCTATTTCCATTAAAACAACAGAAATAAATTATCTAAAATAATTTCTAGCAAAAATAACTACAATACTAGCTATTACATACACTATATACTAGCTATAATCCTAAACAGTAGCAAAACTAATAAAAATAATTTCTAAAATTATGTACTAAAGTCTAACATATGTATATTTCAATCAACAAAACTTTTTGGAAACAATTAATTAAATCTAAACGAAACTTACTAAGTTACAAGCAAAACAAAACTACATTGAAAACAGTACTGTTTTTCGCCAAAACCCTAATTTAAATAAACTAAAAATAAATCACTATAATCTACTGGATAGGCAAAAAGTCCTAGTTACCAGGAGCAAAAAGAATCAACTTAAAATATACTTTCAAACTCAAGTTATGGCCAAAATAGTGTTTTAGGCAAATTCATGCAAATTCAAACTACAACTACTCAAAATTTAAATCGAAGTACACAAACAGAAACTTCAACAAATTTGTGACAGTGCAAAAAGAATCAATCAATTTGGATCTAAAACATAAAAGTTATAAGCAATATAAAAAACAATCGGGCACTAGCTACGTGGCCTACTGCTATCGGGCCAGGGAGGTGGGCGGTCTGAACTATCTAGCTCTCGGTTGTAAAATAACACAAACGTGTATGGGCTAAAACTGAAAGACCGATCGACTGAACCGACTAGACCTGAACCGATCTAAACCGAATAAAAACCATAACAAACCGGAACTAAACCGTTTTATAAAAAAAACAACCTACTCAATAGATCTAATCTAGAGCGTTGAAAAAAAGATTGAACTGGGGAGAAGAGAGGGGATTCTCACAGCGGCAGTGAGGTGACTCCGGCGAGGTTCCGGCGGCTCGGGTTCAACGCGGTCGACGCCTCCGGTGGTCCTCGGTGACGAGGAAGGTGTCCAGGAGATGTGGAAGACGATGGCGATGACGATGGTGGTCGGTGGTGAGCTCGGGGACATCAGAGGAGGATGGCGGTGAGGTTGAGGCGGCGATGGCGTTCAGGCTTCGGCAGATGACAGCGCTCCGATGGGTTTCGGGCTTGGGTGAGGGCACTCGGAGGTGTGGGAGAGCACTGCGGAGCGAGGGCTAGCGTCGGACGGCGGTGAGGGTGGCCGTAGCAAGCTTGGTGGCGGCAATGGCGGAGGTGGTTGTGGTGATCTTCGGCGAGGGATTGAGGCGGCGTGGGCGTGAGGGAGAGAGGGGTTTCGAGGGGAAACACACGAGGGAGGCATGCCCTTTATAGGGGGGTGTCTTGGGGCAGGGGGTGAATCGGGGATGCGATCCCGAGAAGATCGGGATACGGCGGCGGCGGCATTGCCCTGCGTGGCTTGCGGGGGAGGAAGAAGAAGACGCGGGCGGGGCGATCGGGCAGTGGGACCCAGCGGTTAGCGGTACAGGGCGAGCGAGGAGGGAGCGGGCGACCGAGGCGAAGGGCTCCGGGCGTGCGCGTGGCTGCTGGGCCAGCCTGGCGCGTAGATGGGACAAGGTAGAGAGAGAGAGAGAGAAGGGTAGGTGGGCCTCGGTCCATCGGCTTCGGCCATTTTTTTTAAAAAAAATAAGCACACACAAGAAAACTAAATACAGGAAAAACAATAAGACTTTTATCTAGACATATTATATACCAAAATTTTTAGAATGAAATTTCCTAAAACATGAACATATTTTCATTTACATATAAGATACACAAAAAACTCACAAAAGTCAAACAATGCTGTTGTTGAAAGAAAACCCAATAAAAATCATTTTTAAAACACCAGAATGATTTCAAATTTACTTTCCTCCAATTTTATATTGTAGGGAATCATTTTACCCTAATTTCCAAATAATTTATTTTTTGGGGAAAAAATAATTTGAATAAAACTCAAATAACTCCTAAATGGTATTGAATTTGAAATTTCAAACCACTTCCAACTCTATTTCATATAATTTGAAGAAGTCATTTTATCTTCTCTCACGAAAATCATTGAGTTGCATAAAGCTTCTGAATTTGAAATATGTCCAAATGGAATTCAAACCTTTTCAAAACCCTTTTCATTTTTTAAATGAAAGAAGTCATATTATCCTCACTCTAGGGTTTTGTGATTAAATGAATTTGAATTCATGAAGATCAAAATGCAAGGATGAAAGTTTTGGGATAGTCCTTTTATTCCCTCTCGTTCAACTTTCAAAAAGTTCCAAATTTCACTCACTTTCAGTTAATCAACCAACCATTCAATCAAACAAACAAACACAAATAATTATTTAATATAATATTCTAAAATTTAGAATTTTGGGATGTTACAAACCTACCACAATTAAAATGAATCTCGTCCTCGAGATTCGAAGAGGCTAGCAAGAAAAGGTTAGTGTTTGGGGGTCTTCCAACAAATCCATTGTCAGGAGAGGTCTGGGGTGCTAGCACACTTAAAAGCAGGGTTATGTTTCTGATAGAAACTTATGTACTCCTTACTTTGGATTAGCAATGTCGGTCTTCTCAGATCTTCGGGATAACTCCTACGTCGGGGCTCTTTTGGTAGGGGCATAACCTTTTCCTCCAATCTTTGAGTCCTTTCATTCATGGTAAGGTTCTTCCGAGGCTCAATCTTCATATCTGACAGGTCTGTCGCCAATACTATATGACTATCGAAACCTCATGGTGGTCAACAATTAATGGTTTCTCCTGCAGGAAAGGATCTGGGTTGAATCTCACCGTATATCCTGCGGTTGGCAACGGTTGCCTCTACGGGGTTCCATCGTCCTGCCATTCTAGGGTTTAAACAAGGTTTGACATCGTCGTCTCTCTACTATGGGTAAGTCACTCAGATTTACCATTCCAAATAGCAAGAGCGAATGATACGAGTAAGTCGGTATGGTGATCAATCCATTCCGCACCCAGATCATTACCCTGTATAAGGTTTAGCGAATCTCGCAATTCTAACACTTGGGCATTCTCACAAGCATTGCAAAATTTCCCTTGTTGATGAACTGAGTTCGGATAAATCCATTAATTCTACAAGCTAAATGGAACATCTACCGTTACCTCACAACTCTCAATTTTTCGTATTCTCCTAAGAAACGTCTGCTGATCAAATCATAGCTTCTTCCAATATTTCTTCTTCCAGGGATTTCTTGATCCTTATTAATTTCCTGGGCCTGTGGGGTATGGTCCACTTCAATACTTGCACCCCTTTAACTCATCGTTTTGAGTTATATTGTTCCATATTCCAACATTATACCTCCTTTAAATCCAACATTACTTCATTCCTTCATACTCTTGAGGTAATCAATATATGAAATAAAATCTTTAAACTTAATTCATCCAACTCCACTCTATGGGATACATTTTTCCTTACCATCGCTCAGGTGTTCTCACAGGGTATTACCACAAAAATAAATTGTACTGGTGCATCCATAATTCATACTCTCTTCATATCGAATCATGTATTACATCCTTAATCACTACTCAAAATTCAAATTCCAAAAGTACTTTATTACAAATGTTGCCATCCACATAGTTTGGTATGGTCAATCATTGCTTCCATCTTTATTCATTTGCCCTACTTGAAGATGCTTCAATCCCATTGGAATTGTGCGACATGCGCCTTGAAATCTTCAATCTTCTGTTTCGTCGTAGTGGCCTTGAGCTTCATCTCCATCATCTCTGCATGCACTTCTCTTAGGTATTCCTGAGCATAACGGAGCCTTGCTTCAAGTATTTCTCCGATCTGGCGTATGGCTTCCATGGCTGCTTCACGAACAGCATCGAAGAAAGTTGCTTGTGGTACATGTGAGATGAAAAAGTACTGCCCCATCGTCCTTGGGCAAACTCCTTTCATACGACCAAAGTTCCACTCCCTTTTGCATGAAGGGGTAGCCTTTGTAGACTGCATCTCCTTCATGGTGAATATGCTTCATCATGTCCTTCAGGATCTTCGAGTAATCATGATCACTTGTCAGGGTCATGATCGTTCCCGGGCCCTTGAGGAAAGACTCATAAAGGGTTGTCATATGCATGTGTAGGATAAGAGAGTACTCAGCACAAATAATGTATCTCCATTTTAATTGTCTCCAGAAAAGTTTGGTGTTCAGCTTGTCCATGGGTTCAAGGTTTAAGTCTGGGTGAGATAATGAGAGAGGCACTCACAATCAACAACAACTCATAGCATTTCACATGAGATTCCAACCACATCAACTTTTATTGCTTCAAGAGCTATTACAATTTCCATTTCATAACTCAACTCAACATCCCCAGAAATAGACGTGTATTCCACATTCATTACATGCTTTATTCCAATATCTAGATCTCAACTACTCTGCTCAATCTTTCCTCGGTCTGAACATTCTTTGGGAAAATGTCCTACTCCTTTGCAGCGTAAACAAAAGATCTCAGACAAATCCAGGGGCTTCCTGGTGGTTATCTTGGCTCCTTGGGTTGTTGGCTTCCTTGCTGGGCATTTGCTAGCATAATGACCTAAATCCTTGCATCTGTAACAAGTGATATGACTCAGATCCTTCTCTGCAGAAATTGGTTGTTCTGAGGATGCCTTTGTTTTATCTTCCTGGATTTCTCCGTAATGATCAGAGCTTCTATTTGCTGAGGGTCAAACTTCACTTCTGCTATCGGGAAGTCTCTGAGATACTCTTGGCTTTCCTTCATGCAATACTCTAAAAATGTCCTTCTTCTCCACATGAGTAGCAGGCTTGGGTGAAAAATCTGTTTAGGCCTTCACCATCAGGGTCTTCAATAACTTCCTCCATTATGGGTTTTTCTAAACTTTCCCCGAGGGCTTCTTTCATGGCTTCCTTCCGCTGCTTGGTAATTTCTTGTACCCTTGGGTAAATCTGACATTGAGCAGGGTAGTGCGTAGTTCCTTCACGCAGGAAACAAGTAACCTGCCCAGTTGAGCATTCTTCAGCTGGGTGATTTCCATCACAAAGAGGGAATCCATCCTTGTGTTCTTCATTGGTGTGTCCTATTTATCCGCAAATCTTGCAGGCACAAGGTTTCTTCATCGGGTTATCCCAGTGCTTCCTGATGAGACGAGATCTTAACAGAGTCTTCTTGAATTCTTCCCAAGTTCTTGGTCCGTTGCATCCTTGTATGGCTTGATGCATTTCCACCAGGTTGCAGCACTTTTTGTAAAGTACCTAAGAGCGTATTGAACCTCATACTTGCTTCCAATCAAGTTGTTCCTGAAGTGATCCTCCATATTCTGAATCCATAGTTCTACCTCCTGTTGAGTCATCGGTCCAGAGAATACTAGTCCTTCTTCATTCACCATCTATTGGATCCAAAGGTTTTGGGATGAGATATGAGAGAAGAGTGGAGGGAGATACACACAATACAAACAATAGTTTTGAAGAAACAGGTTTTCTTTTGTGGCTGTCAGAAAAAAACATCAAACAAATAACAGCTCACAAATTGCCGCATCTAACGTAAGTATATAACATGGGTTTGGTCTTCTAAATGTCAAATAATTCTTCAGGTTCTTCAAGTCTTCGGAGTCTTCAATTGTTGTAGCTTCAACTCTTCTAATGCATGGTGAATCCTCTTTACTCTGAAATGGTCATCGATTGTCCGATATCTTGTCCTTCTCGAAGCGACTTTAGTTTATTCTCCATGTGGTCAAAACGGAAAGGGGTATATTCTAACTATTTGAGGTAAGAGAGGATATTTGATAAAATCAGAAAAGATAAGAAGTAAGGGATGTTTTTGAAAATAAAAATTTAGAGGTTTCCTGTCCTAGGGGCTTTCCGATTTCTAGAGTCACGTCCTACAGTTAACATGTGCTCTGATACCATATTTGTAGCGACCCGACCTTAGATGGCCAAGCCTCTGTGTATCGGTGCCATCCCTGGATCAGTATGCTGGCACACACAGTACATCAATGTATATATCAAAGTGCAATCACAGGTATAATTAACGTAAAACTGATATATACCTTATAAGTCTCAGCGGAAACAATCAACGGGTGTGGAGTCCCATCAACACCATCGGCAAGTTGAGTATAGACAGTAACCCTATATCATAACTCTTACTCATCGAAGAAATATCTGCAACATGATACATTGCAGCCATGTAGGTCAGTACATTGAATGTACCGGCAAGATCACAATAAGAGAAAACAAATGATAAACTATACTATATGCAATATGGCTTTGGGGCTCTGTATCTGAGTTTTGTTTGCATAAATGCTGGTTTTACTTTCCCTACATCAAAGGAATTAACCGGAGTCTGTACTATGGAGTTTTCTATCATGACATGGTTCCGCCAACCAATGTCTCATAGCCCGAATCATCATAAGTTGCCCACAATTAAGTTATCAATCCGGTGTTGAGAGTTCCGAGATAGATCCAAGTCCAGGGGTTCAAATTGTCTGTAACCGAGGACACGGCTAATCGATTAGGTTTTAACCCTCTGCAGATGTTTGTACACTTTACCCGCAAGATTCGATCCCTCTCTTTACATTCTCGCACTTCAGGGTGTTTGAGAACAAGATGACCAAAACATGGTCTTCCGAAGAGTTCCTCTGACCACTGTCCGGTGCTCATCCAATCCTACCGTAGTTCTACATCTGCTAGCACCGTCCTAGCCAGAGTCACAACTAAGGTCAACCAAGCCAGAGCCCATAGTGACTTGCGGTTGCACAGGTAAGCTTCCGGGCATGAAGTATTCTTCCGTCTCATTGAGTCTAGGTGAAGCTTTCTGCAAGATGTCATGGCGTTTCTCCATGCATCCCAGCCAACCACTGGTTTCTCTAGGGTGCCCCTCAACCGTCCTTCACCCAGTAGCGTGTATTGAATTCTTGTCTCGAGTCTCGAAATCTTGAGGAGTCCTGAAGACGCGGTCCTTGCCGGTGCCATCATGAAGTTGTCGCCATTGACGTAGAGTCCTCCTTCTTCACACCACTCTCATGCACTCATACCAAACCCTGTCTACTATAACATAGAATTAAAACTATATAACGTCCCGGGTTTGGTAACATGGAGATGGGTTTCTACCTCATGCATTCTACTCAACTACAAGATTCAATAACACTACTGGAGGGATTGTTGAAAGGGTGCTACTACATGCAAATAAACATAGGTATGGAAAACATGGTCAAAGTGAACTTGCCTGGTAAGTTGATGAAGATAAATACGCTCTCAAAAATAATGACTTGTAGAACTATTCGTCACTCCATTGGAATCTATATAATCAAAGGTAGTATTCACATAAGCAATCAATTCTAGCAATCAATACTATCGATCGAAATAACACTCAACGAAATAAAATAAATAAAGAAAACAATAATGAAATCAAAGAAGACCAAAATAAATATCCAAAGAAAAATTTAAAGGAAACTAGGGAAAACCAACACACTATAAACCAATAACTTTCATAACCACACTAAAGTAATCTAAACAATTTCTTAACAGAAAATAAAATCTATTTCCATTAAAACAACAGAAATAAATTATCTAAAATAATTTCTAGCAAAAATAACTACAATACTAGCTATTACATACATTATATACTAGCTATGCTAAACTGAAATCCTAAACAGTAGCAAAACTAATAAAAATAATTTCTAAAATTATGTACTCAAGTCTAACATCTGTACATTTCAATCAACCAAACTTTGCGAAAATAATTAATTAAATCTAAACAAAACTTACTAAGTTACAAGCAAAACAAAACTACATAGAAAACACCACTGTTTTTCGCTAGGACCCTACTTTAAATAAACTAAAAATAAATCACTATAATCTACTGGATAGGCAAAAGTCCTAGTGACCAGGAGCAAAAAGAATCAACTTAAAATATACTTTCAAACTCAAGTTATGGCCAAAATAGTGTTTGAGGCAAATTCATGAAAATTCAAACTACAACTACTCAAAATTGAAATCCAAGTACACAAACAGAAACTTCAACAAATTTGTGACAGTGCAAAAAGAATCAATCAATTTGGATCTAAAACATAAAAGTTATAAGCAATATAAAATCAGAACTATTCTGTTTTTAAAACAGAAACGAAAATAATAATGAAAAAACAATCGGGCACTAGCTACGTGGCCTACTGCTATCAAGCCAGGGAGGTGGGCGATCTGAACTATCTAGCTCTCGGTTGTAAAATAACACAAACATGTACGAGCTAAAACAGAAAGACCGATCGGCTAAACCGACTAGACCCGAACTGATCTAAACCGAATAAAAACCGTAACAAACCGGAACTAAACCGATCTATTAAAAAACCAACCTACTCGATAGATCTAATCTAGAGCGTTGAAAAAAGATCGAACGAGGGAGAAGAGAGGGGATGCTCACAGCGGCGGGGAGGTGACTCCGGCGAGGTTCCGGTGGCTCGGGTTCAACGCGGTCGACGCCTCCGGTGGTCCTCGGTGACGGGGAAGGTGTCCAGACGATGGCGATGACGATTGTGGTTGGTGGTGAGCTCGGGGACGTCAGAGGAGGACGGCGGTGAGGTTGAGGCGACGATGGCGTTCGGGCTTCGGCAGATGATGGTGCTCCGGTGGGTTTCGGGCTTGGGTGGGGGCACTTGGAGGTGTGGGAGAGCACTGCGGAGCGAGGGGTGGTGTCGAACGGTGGTGAGGGTGGCCGTAGCAAGCTTGATGGCGGCAATGGCGGAGGTGGCTGTGGTGAACTCCGGCGACGAATTGAGGCGCCGTGGGCACGAGGGAGAGAGGGGTTTCGAGGGGAAACACACAAGGGAGGCATGCCCTTTATAGGGGCGTCTTGGGGCAGGGGGCGGATCGGGGATGCGATCCCGAGAAGATCGGGATACGGCGGCAGCGGCGTTGCCCTGCGTGGCTTGCGGGGGAGGAAGAAGAAGACGTGGGCGGGGCGATCGGGCAGTGGGACCCAGCTGTCAGCGGCACAGGGCGAGCGAGGAGGGAGCGGGCGACCGAGGCGAAGGGGCTCCGGGCGTGCGCGTGGCTGCTGGGCCAACCTGGCGCGTAGATGGGCCAAGGGAGAGAGAGAAGGGTAGGTGGTCCTCGGTCCGTCGGCTTCGGCCATTTTTTTCTTTTTTTTTAAATAAGCACAGACAAGAAAACTGAATAAAGGAAAAACAATAAGACTTTTATATAGACATATTATATACCAAAATTTTTAGAATAAAATTTCCTAAAACATGAACATATTTTCATGTACATATAATATACACAAAAAACTCACAAAAGTCAAACTATGTTGTTGTTGAAAGAAAACCCGATAAAAATCATTTTTAAAACATCAGAATGATTTCAAATTTACTTTCCTCCAATTTTATATTGTAGGGAATCATTTTACCCTAATTTCCAAACAATTTATTTTTTGGAGAAAAATAATTTGAATAAAACCCAAATAACTCCTAAATGGTTTTGAATTTGAAATTTCAAACCACTTCCAACTCTATTTCATATAATTTGAAGAAGTCATTTTATCTTCTCTCATGAAAATCATTGAGTTTCATAAAGCTTCTGAATTTGAAATATGTCCAAATGGAATTCAAACCTTTTCAAAACCCTTTTCAATTTTTAAATGAAAGAAGTCATATTATCCTCACTCTAGGGTTTTGTGATGAAATGAATTTGAATTCATGAAGATCAAAATGCAAGGATGAATGTTTTGGGAAAGTCCCTTTATTCCCTCTCGTTCAACTTTCAAAAAGTTTCAAATTTCACTCACTTTCAGTCAATCAATCAACCATTCAATCAAACAAACAAACACAAATAATTATTTAATATAACATTCCAAAATTTAGAATTTTGGGATGTTACAGTTTTCCAAAAGGAGACGTGTCAATTCAAACTCCTGTGGTCGGTGACTTCATCATTTGGCCTCATAAAAATTTCCACGGTACGCAATCACCATTATACCATGGGTTTGATTTTCTGGTGCATTTCAAGTATCGTTAGCTATATTTAAGACATTTTTTGATATTAACGTGCATTTTGTGCATAAAAATAAAATTACAGCCGGAACTGCATGTGCTGTCGAAAGGGATGAGGATCGTTGTTCGATCTTGGAGCATCCAACGGTGCAGACGTACGATCTGTGGGGTTTGGGTTTCTGGCCAATCAGAAAGAACGACTCAGATCATGGGCGGGGTGGCAGGGTTTGGTCGGCACACGGCTTTCATCAACGAACCGTGTGCTATTCGCAAACCAGATTGCATATTTTTGTTCACACATACTGTAGTGAGATCGATTGAGTGTGCTACCTCTATGATATAATAACAATAATAATAATAATAATAATAATAATAATAATAATAACAAAAAACAGTTCATATTCATTGCCTAACCTGACCATATCAAAGTTAACATATTAATGGTTCTTACATCAACAAAAAACCGGGCATAACTCACAAATTCAGTACACGCGACAGTTCTAAATTGAACGAATTAAGTTGCAGGGTAGGCATAAAGACTAGTCTTACAGCTTAATTCCCATGTACATGGGGGAACTAGGATCATTAAGTTGACCCCGAATCAACTTGGTTTTTTTGATGATTTTACGCTTCTCTGTTGTACTGGTGCGTGATCCCTTGGCTGGCAACTCTTCAAATTCATGGTACTCGTCCTGATCGGCAACAACATCGACACCCAGTACCCTTCTCTTCCCATGCATCACTAAATGGCCATTCTTATGCAAGGGGTCTTCCACAAAGAAAATCTGGGTAGCATCACTGGCAAGAATGAATGGGTCCGCGTGATATGCCATCATTGTCCTATTAACACAGGTTTTCCTATACTCATCAATCCTTACCTGACCAAGAGGGATCCATGCGCACCTGAATAATGCCACCTTAACTTTCACATAGTCAAGCTCCCAAATCTCTTTGATGGTTCCATAGTATACGCCTTTATCAGCTTCATTTACAGTCATGCATTCTATCCGAACAGAGCAGTTCTGATTTGAGGTCTTCTTATCACGTTCCTCAGTGTAGAACATGTATCCATTTATGTCATATGCTTGGTACGTCAACACCGTAGGTGATGGCTTTTGTGCAAACCACGTAGCAATGTCATCGATGGATCCTTGTGCCAAACAATTCTTCAGCCATTCGGCGTACTTCTTAGTGTGCTCCTTCATCTCCACTTCTGATGAAGGCACCATTGGTAAGAAGCTTTGGCGTATCTCCACCAAGTGTTCTTCAGCATAAGTGATGAGAACTAGGCTGTTAAGCAGTACCGTCAAATGGGCTTTCTCTGCCAATTCTCCGGGTGCAGCCAATTGCGTGACAACAAGGACCAGCTTACCTTTCAGCCTTCCCTTTTGGCGAGAGAGGGGCAAACCTATAGGTCTTTGTTTCATGTATTCGGTACAAAACTCAACCACCTCCTCTGCGGTATAACCTTGTAGGATGCTTGCCTCTGGATGGTTTCGCTTCCGGCAAAAGCGATTCAGTATTCCCATGAACTGCTCGAAGGGATACATGTTGCTAAGAAACACAGGACCATAACACTTTATCTCATCGACAAGGTGCATAGTGAGATGGACCATGACATCAAAGAATGACGGTGGGAAAAACATCTCTAGGTTGGACAATATTCTTGCAATATCAACTCTTCGGGATTTACAACTTTCTGCCATAGTTGGTTCAATAAATCATAGAGGTCAATGAGTGTCTTTCTTATATCTTTGTCCTGATGGCCACCGGGAGGATTTGTGTCAACATTACGTGGAAATCATGTGAATCCATGTGTCCAAACTTCATTTTACCTCAGCTCACATCCATGATACTTCTGATGTTTGCGCAGTAGGAAGAGGGTGTCTTAACTGACAACAAATAGGTGAAAAACTGTGTTGCTTCTTTTGTACTGAAATTGTAACTCTGGCGAGCTTTGATGAATTTGTCATCATCTTCTGCTTCACTCTTGCGTTGTGATTGATCAGCAAGCATATCAAGCCGTGAACCGTCCCCATCCTTTCTTTTACCTTCAATCTTGAGCAGAGTACCAAGGATGCTTTCACATACATTCTTCTCTATGTGCATGACATCGATGAAGTGACGTACATGTAGAATCTAACAGTAAGGTAATTTCCAGAACACTGATTTCTTCTTAAACACTTGATCCTTGGGTGTTAGTTTCACCGTCAAAGGGTGGTTCTTGCCAAGCACAACATTAATTTTTTTTGCCATGTTGTGGACCACCTCCCCTTCATAGGGTCTTGGGCCCTCAGCTGCCTCTGCCGTACCATCAAATTCAGATTTCATCTTTCAGTATGGGTGATTTTTCTGTAAGAACCTACGATGACGCAAATACACTGTTTTGCACGAGTTGGGAAGTCTTTTGCTAGCTGTCCTATCCATGCATGTGACACACCCTACATCTCCCCTTGTTTTCTGCCCCGATGTGTTGCCTAATGTCGGCATATCTTGAATGGTGTGCACCAGCATCGCATGTAGATCGAAAATCCCCTTTCTGTAAGCATCATAACATTTTACAGCAGGCGCATCTATCCACACTGTCAGCAGTTCTTCTACCAGTAGCTGAAAGTAAATGTCGATGTCATTTCCAGGTTGCTTCGGGCCATGGATAATCATTGACATCATAATGTATTTTTTCTTCATACAGAACCAAGGAGCTAGGTTATATATGCACAGAAGCACCGTCCATGTGCTGTGATTGGTGCTCATATCGCCAAAAGGATTCATCCCGTCAGTACACTCCCCGAGCCTTATACTTCTAGGATCCTTGGCAAAAATTTCAAACTTGTTGTCGATTAATTCCCACTGAGCCCCATCTTTCGCGTGCCTCATAAACCTATCCGCAATTCGCTCATCATGATGCCACTGCAACCTCTTTGCCTCTCTAGGGTTTGCAAACAAATGCCTCAACCTTGGAATTAAAGGCAAGTACCAAACAACCTTGAACGGGATTCCTGTCTTGATCTCGTCGTCCAATTTGTACTTTTCCTTTGCTCTCCTGCGCTTGTATCGTGCATGCTTGCATGTGGGACATGCACGATAATCTTTGTACTCACCACGGTACAATATACAATCATTCACACAAGTGTGTATCTTCTGTACTTCAAGTTCCAATGGGCAAACTATTTTCTTCGCTTCATTCATGCTTCTGGGGAGCACATTATCTTCCGAAAGAATTTCTTTCAAAAGACCAAACATCTCTGTGAAGCCCGTGTTTGATAGACCGTTTGCTGCTTTAAATCTAAGAAGCGCCAGGGTGGCACTCAACCTAGAATATTTCTTTTTGCAACCTGGATACAATTCTTTCTTGGGGTCCTCATCAATGGTTGGCAGATCCTTGTACCCAATCATATCCTTTTTTGGGCCCTCGAAATCTGCAATCATAGCAGCAAAATCTGGCATATCAAGATCGTCGACATCTGCATGGACGTCTTGGTTTTCCAGTGGGTGTTTCGGCTTTCCAGTGTTCCATTGGTAGCTTGACGCCTCTGCCCCGATGTTAGATTCAACATCCATGTGACACTGATCGGGGTTTGGCATCTCGCTGCCCTGGGTATCTTCATCCATGACCTCCTCTTCACGGTGTCTGGTCCAATGTGTATATCCATCCATGAATCCCCTAGAGACAAAGTGCATCTGGACATCTGCAACTTCATGTGACTCTGTATTGGCACAATCAGTACATGGACATAGGATGTAATCCGCATCACCAATTCTCCTCTTTGTACTTTCAGCCAAATTCATGAACTCTGTCACGCCACTAATAAAATCTGCGGTTTTCCGATTCTTCATCCATCGAGATCGTTCCATCTGCAACAGACGAATGGTAATTAAAAACAAAACAATAACATTAATACACGGATTAACTGCTGCCCAGAGATGCATGCATAAATCACAAGGTTCTATTAATGGCCATCGACATGTACAACACTACACTACACTGAGGGTGCTCCATGTTGTTATCTAGACGTGCAATGACAAAAATTAATGGCCAGTCAATTTACACGCAGAGTACTAGTACAACACTACACTTAGGAATTGAATACCTTAATTAAGCCATTGACGAAAAGAATACCTTAATTAATTAGCCGTGCGGCGACCTCCACCCAGCAGACAGACAAGCGCGATGCGGCGGCACACCAAGACAACAGGGTCGAGGAGCAAAGCTTAGTGCAGCTGCCGCCTGAAGTTCGACCTCCACTATCCCGCCATCGACCGCGATGGATGTGCTCGAATCACGCCGCCGACGACCTTGATGGTTGAGCTCCTCCTATCTCCCGCCGCAAACCGAGGATTGACCTCCTATGATGCCGCCATCGCCCACCGACCGAGGATTGACCTCTTCTCCGGTAGCCGCTGCCTAGGCCGCCGCCGCCATCTCTATATGCAGAGCGGATGTTTTTTTACGGATATCCGTGGAGCGGCTGTTTACACGGTATCTCACCATAACTCAATTATATGGATAGGGTAGTACATCACATACGGTTATGTAACGACAACCGTGTCTAGCCTACGTTGTCTTCTCACACGGTTTGGTGTGGAAATCGTTTGTGACGTTGTAATACCTAACACAAACGACATGTACAAACAGTGTGCCGTATACAACATATATATAGTGCCATTAGTAGTTCCTGACCGTTAGCTTATCTCCACAGTTTCCCCATTTCCCCCAAATCCCTACATAGCCTCCAAATTCCCTCGCGTGGCGCTGACATTGGGGGAATGTGAACGAGTGGTGTTGATGGTTTCGGTGTGGCCGCTCCTGCTCGTATCGCCGCCACGACGGCGGTCGCCGCCGAGCACTTGCCTAAGGTCATCAAAAGGTAGGTGTAGTATGGATCCAAATTGTCCTATCAGGTTCCAATCTATCCTGGTCTTTTTTAGCATGTCCAAAGTATAGATCGCTGCTGAATGCCCCCCCCCCCAGGAAAGCAATCTGCCGCCGGATCTGGAGCTTGACTCCAGACTCCCGCAACACGAGTTCGACTCCGAGTTTTGCACCACCGAGAAGTACCAAAAGCTGAGTTGTGTGCACGGGCACACTCCCGCTCGACGTGTATGTATGGAGGGATTCGACATTGGCAAGCGGTTTCTCAGTTGCCCCTTAGAGGTTAGTGCTAATTAAGTTCATCATTTTACCTAATGCCACTGCTCATCCAGAATACTATTTAACATTGGCAGGGATATGAGGCTTGTGCCTTTGTTAACTGGCTGGATGAAGAATGGCATGGTAGGGCTCAAAGTGTTATCACCAAGCTCACAGAAGATAACGTAAAGCTGAAGAAGAAACTGGCTGATCTGGAATGTACAATCAGTACGATGAAGCAAGAAAGAATCAATCACAGGCAACAGATGAAAGCAAGAGACAAGAAGGAACTAGCATGTGTAGTTGTGGTTGTCGCATTAGCCATGTTCTATGTGTCGTTTGCAATGATGATTACAGGTTTTGTTGATAGTATTGCTAAAGCACATCTAGATGTGCTCTAAGTAATGCACATCTAGGTCCTATGCCATTGATGTTACGCGAAGATTCGTGTAGATATTTTTTTGTCTTTTTTCTTTTCCTTTGTAGTTTGATTATTACTGGCTTTATCAATAAGAAGAGCTCAATGTATTTCTTGCCAACTGTCCTACTCTGTTCGTACCGGTACCTGTGCATAATCCCAAAACTCGTTCCTTGTTTTTGTCCTGAAAAAGGAAACCATCCAAATAGCCAATAGGAGTCATGTGCAACCCCGGGAATTTGGAGTGACTGGGTACAAATAATTGCGGTTGATTATATCAGCGGTTAGATAATACGTCAACCCCCGCTTCAATTGGCAGTTCCTCTTCTCTGCATACCCCGCTTAAGTGTCCACCATCTTCATCGTCCCCGGCAGACCGCGCTACACACTGGCACACACTCTGCAGCCATGTCAAGCGATAGCGAGGATGACAATTCGGCCAGCAGCCTGGCGCCCGATGATAGGTCAACATCAGAATCATCCTGCTCGTCTTCCATGAGTCCGCGTCGAGCCCAGACCTCGATTATATCCGGTTCATGGAAGGGACACCACCTCTGGAGTCGTCAAACGATAACTAGACGGACGAGGAGCTGTCAGAGGACGAAGAAGAGGACGACGATGATGAGGAGGAGGAATGGTCAAATGAGGAGGAGGAGGAGGAGGACAATGACAGCAACGATGATGATGACGGCAGCGATGATGAAAAGCCAACGGTCAGCAGCAAGAAGCATCCTCGCCAAGATGATGTCACGGGGCCATCCAACAAGAACAACAAGAAGAAGGACTAAATTAAGTAGACTGTATATATCTCTGTTTATCCTGTCAATCTCATCACAGACGGTTAGTAACATGTATTCAACAGAGATCTTCTACATTATCGCCAACAAGTTGGTTTGTTGAACTGTGTGCCTTGACAAGCACACAATTCACAAAAAAGACCGTATGGGTTGTCTATAATGATCGCACACAATTCTGATTACCGACCTGTTTGTCGGGTATCACACACATCTTGTTACGCCGAATCATTTGTGTTCACCTCACTCATCGCAAATGGTTCATCGGAGTGAACTATATGCCGTATATCGCACACACCTTGATCTAGCTACCCGTTTCTGTTGTTCTGTCTCATCGCAAACAGTTTGTGCAGATCAACTGTATGCCCCTCATCGCACACGCAACTATAATATGAACCGTGTTTGATGTATCATTCATCGCAAACGTTTGCATCATTTCTGACGGTTTTCATACAGCACCATTTGCGATTATTGCATCACACACAGTTTCTCGAAGGGTCTCTGATCGTAGTGTCGCGTTAGCAGCATCCTGCAGTAGTGTTCAACGTCGTTTTGAATGTCATGGAGCATATGAGATGTTCCAGGAGTTGAAGTTAATATTTCAAGCAAATGCCTAGATTGAGAGATATGAAGTCTCCAATAAGTTCTACAGCTGCAAAATGGAGGAGAATAGTTCTATCAATGAACATATACTCAGAATGTTTGGGTACCACAATCACTTGACTCAACTGGGAGTTAATCTTCTTGTTGATAGTGTCATTGAAAGAGTTCTTCAATCACTGCCACCAAGCTACAAAAGATTCATGATGAACTATAATATGCAAGGGATGGATAAGACGATTCCCGAGCTCTTCACGATGCTAAAGGCTGCGGAGGTAGAAATCAAGAAGGAGCATCAAGTGTTGATGGTTAACAAGACCACTAGTTTCAAGATGAACGGTAAAGAGAAGAAGGGGAACTTCAAGAAGAACGGCAAGCAAGTTGCTGCTCAAGTGAAGAAGCCCAAGTCTGGACCTAAGCCTGAGACTAAGTGCTTCTACTGCAAAGGGACTGGTCACTGGAAGCGGAAATGCCCCAAGTATTTGGCGGATAAGAAGGATGGCAAAGTGAAAGGTATATTTGATATACATGTTATTCATGTGTACCTTACTAATGCTCGTAGTAGCTCCTGGGAATTTGATACTGGTTCTGTCGCTCATATTTGCAACTCGAAACAGGGGCTACGGATTAAGCGCAGATTGGCTAAGGACGAGCTGACAATGCGCGTGGGAAATGGTTCCAAAGTCGACGTGATCGCCGTCGGCACGCTACCTCTACATCTACCTTCGGGATTAGTTTTAGACCTGCATAATTATTATTTGGTGCCAGCGTTAAGCATGAACATTATATCTGGATCTTGTTTGATGCGAGACAGTTATTCATTTAAATCAGAGAATAATGGTTGTTCTATTTATATATGAGTAATACCTTTTATGGTCATGCACCCTTGATGAGTGGTCTATTTTATTGAATCTCGATAGTAGTGATACACATATTCATAGTATTGAAGCCAAAAGATATAAGTTTAATAATGATAGTGCAACTTATTTATGGCACTGCCGTTTAGGTCATACTGGTGTAAAGCGCATGAAGAAACTCCATGCTGATGGGCTTTTGGAATCACTTGATTATCAATCACTTGATGCCTGCGAACCATGCCTCATGGGAAACATGACTAAGACTCTGTTCTCCGGAACAATGGAGCGAGCAATGGACTTATTGGAAATAATACATACTGATGTATGCGGTCCGATGAGTGTTGATGCTCGTGGCGAGTATTGTTATTTTCTGACCTTCACAGATGATTTAAGCAGATATGGGCATGTCTACTTGATGAAACATAGGTCTGAACATTTGAAAAGTTCAAAGAATTTCAGAGTGAAGTGGAAAATCATCTTAACAAGAAGATAAAGTTTCTACGATCTGATCGTGGAGGAGAATATTTGAGTTATGAGTTTGGTCTTCATTTGAAACAATGCGGAATATTTTCACAACTCACGCCACCTGGAACACCATAGTGTAATGGTGTGTCCGAATGTCGTAACCGCACTTTATTAGATATGGTACGATCTATGATGTCTCTTATTGATTTACCGCTATCGTTCTGGGGTTATGCTTTAGAGATGGCTGCATCCACGTTAAATAGGGCACCATCTAAAGCCATTGAGACGACACCATATGAACTGTGGTTTGGCAAGAAACCCAAGTTGTCGCTTCTTAAAGTTTGGGGTTGTGATGCTTATGTGGGAAAGCTTCAACCTGATAAGATCAAACCCAAATCGGAGAAATGTGTCTTAATAGGATACCAAAAGAAACTATTGGGTACACCTTCTATCACAGATATGAAGGCAAGATATTCGTTGCTAAGAATGTATCTTTTCTAGAGAAGGAGTTTCTCTCAAAGAAGTGAGTGGGAGGAAAGTAGAACTTGATGAGGTAATTGTACCTGCTGAAGGAAATATGCCCTAGAGGGAATAATAAACTTGTTATTTATATTTCCTTATATCATTATAAATGTTTATTATTCATGCTAGAATTGTATTAACCAGAAACTTAGTACATGTGTGAATACATAGATAAACTGAGTGTCACAGGTATGCCTCTACTTGACTAGCTCGTTAATCAAAGATGGTTAAGTTTCCTAGCCATGGACAAAGAGTTGTCATTTGATAAGCAGGATCACATCATTAGAGAATGATGTGACTGACTTGACCCATCTGTTAGCTTGGCACTATGATCGTTTAGTTTATTGCTATTGCTTTCTCCATAACTTATACATGTTCCTATGACTATGAGATTATGCAACTCCCGAATACCGGAGGAACACTTAGTGTGCCATCAAACGTCACAACGTAACTGGGTGACTATAAAGATGCTCTACAGGTGTCTCCGATGGTGTTTGTTGAGTTGGCATAGATCGAGATTAGGATTTGTCACTCCGTGTATCAGAGAGGTATCTCCGGGCCCTCTCGGTAATGCACATCACTATAAGCCTTGCAAGCAATGTAACTAATGAGTTAGTTATGGGATGTTGCATTACGGAACGAGTAAAGAGACTTGCCGGTAACGAGATTGAACTAGGTATTGAGATACCGACGATCAAATCTCGGGCAAGTAACATACAAATGACAAAGGGAACAACGTATGTTGTTATGCGGTTTGACCGATAAAGATCTTCTTAGAATATGTAGGAACCAATATGAGCATCCAGCTTCCGCTATTGGTAATTAATCGGAGATGACTCTCGGTCATGTCTACATAGTTCTCGAACCCGTAGGGTCCGCATGCCTAATGTTCGGTGACGATCGGTATTATGAGTTTATGTGTTTTGATGTACCAAAGGTAGTTTGGAGTCCCGGATATGATCACGGACATGACGAGGAATCTTGGAATGGTTGAGACATAAAGATCGATATATTGGAACCTATGTTTGGACATCAGAATGGTTCCGGATGAGTTCGGGCATTTACCGGAGTACCGGGAGGTTACGGGAACCCCCGGGGAGTATATGGGCCTTATTGGGCCTTAGTGGAAAAGAGGAGAGGGAAGGAAAGGTGGAGGGCGCGCCCCCCTAGCCCAATCCGAATGGGGTGGGGGGCCCCTTCCTTCCTTCTCTCTCCCCCTTCCTTCTCTCCTACTCCGACTAGGGAAAGGGGGGAATCATACTCCCGGTGGGAGTAGGACTCCCCCTAGGGCGCGCCATATGTCGTGGTTCTAACTCTGACAGTGATGTAGGGGGGTATGTATGGAGAGGCTAGATCTCAGCTATTGGGAAGTTGTAAACACACCAAGATGTACGAGTTCAGGCCCTTCGCGGAGGAAGTAACAGCCCTACGTCTCGGTGCCCGGAGGCGGTCGACTGGATTACTGGCGTGTGAATAACAGGGGTGCGAACCCTTCATACTGAGGAGGGGGGTGGCTTATATAGAGTTCGCCGGCCCCCTCCTGCCCTCAGTAATGCAGGGTTTAAGGTACATTTAAGGTTGGGCGTTATTGATAACGCCCCTAATAAAGTGCTATAATGGCCATAAAGACTACTTGATAGCCGACCGTTTGCCTGCGGAGTGACTTTAGGTCTCCTGGCGGTCGAGTGGTTGGCTTCATGGTCGAGTGACAGCTTCTTGGTCGAGTGTCTTGAACCCGTCGAGTGGGATAACTCCTCAGTCGATTGAAAGGTGACTTCTTCTAGGGATGTCCTAGGGTAGGGCTTCTTGGACAGGTCCGTGCCCCTACCCTAGGTACATGGCTTCATCACCATAGAGAGGGCCGGCCCTCCCCTCCTCCACTCCTTTATATACGGGGGAGGGGGCACCCCATAGACACACAAGTTGATCTCTTAGCCGTGTGCGGTGCCCCCCTCCATAGATTTCCACCTCGGTCATATTGTTGCAGTGCTTAGGTGAAGCCCTGCGCCGGTAGCTTCATCATCATAGTCATCACGCCGTCGTGATGACGAAACTCTCCTCGACACTCAGCTGGATCTAGAGTTCGCGGGATGTCACCGAGCTGAACGTGTGTAGATTGCGGTGCCGTACCTTCGGTGCTAGGATCGGTCGAATTGTGAAGACGTACGACTACATCAACCGCGTTGTCATAACACTTCCGCTTACGGTTTACGAGGGTACGTAGACAACACTCTCCCCTCTCGTTGCTATGCATCACCTAGATAGATCTTGTGTGTGCATAGGAATTGTTTTGAAATTACTACGTTCCCCAACAGTGGCATCAGAGCCAGGTCTATGCGTAGATGTTATATGCACGAGTAGAACACAAAGGAGTTGTGGGCGTGGGTATATACATATTGCTTGCCGCCACTAGTTGATTCTTGATTCAGCGGTATTGTTGGATGAAGCGGCTCAGACCGACATTACGCGTACGCTTACGCGAGACTAGTTCTACCGACGTGCTTCGCACACAGGTGGCTGGTGGGTGTCAGTTCCTCCAACTTTAGTTGAATCGGATTCAATGAACAGGGTTCTTTCTGAAGATCAAAAAGCAATCACTATACCGCGTTGTGGTTTTTGATGCGTAGGTAAGAATGGTTCTTAACAAAGTAGAGAACGTCTAACTTGTTTTTGCAGGGTATGTTGTGATGTGATATGGTCAAGACATGATGCTAAATTTTATTGTATGAGATGATCATGTTTTGTAACAGAGTTATCGGCAACGGCAGGAGCCATATGGTTGTCGCTTTATTGTATGAAATGGAATCGCCATGTAATTGCTTTACTTTATCACTAAGCGGTAGCGATAGTCGTAGAAGCAATAGTTGGTGAGACGACAACGATGCTTCGATGGAGATCAAGGTGTCAAGCCGGTGACGATGGTGATCATGACGGTGCTTTGGAGATGGAGATCACAGGCACAAGATGATGATGGCCATATCATATCACTTATATTGATTGCATGTGATGTTTATCCTTTATGCTTCTTATTTTGCTTAGTTCGGCGGTAGCATTATAAGATGATCTCTCACTAAATTTCAAGGTATAAGTGTTCTCCCTGAGTATGCACTGTTGCTACAGTTTGTCGTGCCGAGACACCACGTGATGATCGGGTGTGATAAGCTCTACGTTCACATACAATGGTTGCAAGCCAGTTTTGCACACGCGGAATACTCGGGTTAAACTTGATGAGCCTAGCATATGCAGATATGGCCTCGGAACACTGAGACCGAAAGGTCGATCATGAATCATATAGTAGATATGATCAACATAGTGATGTTCACCATTGGAAACTACTCCATCTCATGTGATGATCAGACATGGTTTAGTTGATATGGATCATGTGATCACTTAGATGATTAGAGGGATGCCTATCTAAGTGGGAGTTCTTAAGTAATTTGATTAATTGAACTTTAATTTATCATGAACTTAGTACCTGATAGTATTTTGCATGTCTATGTTGTTGTAGATAGATGGCCCGTGCTGTTGTTCCGTTAAATTTTAATGCGTTCCTAGATATAACTAAGTTGAAAGATGATGGTAGCAAATACATGGACTGGGTCCGTAACTTGAGGTGTATCCTCATTGCTGCATAGAAGAATTACGTCCTAGAAGCACCGCTAGGTGACAAACCCGTTGCAGGAGCAACGCTAGATGTTGTGAACACCTGGCAGAGCAAAGCTGATGACTGCTCGATAGTTCAGTGTGCCATGCTTTACGGCTTAGAACCGGGACTTCAGTGACATTTTGAACGTCATGGAGCATAGGAGATGTTCTAGGAGTTGAAGTTAATATTTCAAGCAAATGCCCTGATTGAGAGATACAGAGTCTCCAATAAGTTCTACAGCTGCAAAATGGAGGAGAATAGTTCTGTCAGTGAACATATACTCAGAATGTCTGGGTACCACAACCACTTGTCTCGGCTGGGAGTTAACCTTCCTGATGATTGTGTCATTGACAGAGTTCTTCAATCACTGCCACCAAGCTACAAGAGCTTCGTGATGAACTATAATATGCAAGGGATGGATAAGATGATTCCCGAGCTCTTCGCAATGCTAAAGGCTGCGGAGGTAGAAATCAAGAAGGAGCATCAAGTGTTGATGGTCAACAAGACCACCAGTTTCAAGAAAAAAGGTAAAGGGAAGAAGGGGAACTTCAAGAAGAATGGCAAGCAAGTTGCTGCTCAAGTGAAGAAGCCCAAGTCTGGACCTAAGCCTGAGATTGAGTGCTTCTACTGCAAAGGGACTGGTCACTGGAAGCGGAACTGCCCCAAGTATTTGGCACAAAAGAAGGATGGCAAAGTGAAAGGTTTATTTGATATACATGTTATTGATGTGTACCTTACTAATGCTCGCAGTAGCGCCTGTGTATTTGATACCGGTTCTGTTGCTAATATTTGCAACTCGAAACAGGGGCTACGGACTAAGCGAAGATTGGCTAAGGACAAGGTGACGATGCGTGTGGGAAATGGTTCCAAAGTCGATGTGATCGCCGTCGGCACGCTACCTCTACATCTACCTTCGGGATTAGTTTTAGACCTAAGTAATTGTTATTTGGTGCCAGCATTGAGCATGAACATTATATCTGGATCTTGTTCGATGCGAGACGGTTATTCATTTAAATCAGAGAATAATGGTTGTTCTATTTATATGAATAATATCTTTTATGGTCATGCACCCTTGATGAGTGGTCTGTTTTTACTAAATCTTGATAGTAGTGATACACATGTTCATAGTATTGAAGCCAAAAGATATAAGTTTAATAATGATAGTGCAACTTATATGTGGCACTACTGTTTAGGTCATATTGGGTAAAGCACATGAAGAAACTCCATGTTGAAGGACTTTTGGAATCACTTGATTATGAATCACTTGATGCTTGCGAACCATGCCTCATGGGCAAGATGACTAAGACTCCCTTCTCCAGAACAATGGAGCGAGCAACAGACTTGTTGGAAATAATACATACTGATGTATGCGGTCCGATGAGTGTTGATGCTCGTGGCGGGTATCGTTATTTTCTTACCTTCATAGATGATTTGAGCAGATATGGGTATATCTACTTGATGAAACATAAGTCTGAAACATTTGAAAAGTTCAAAGAATTTCAGAGTGAAGTGGAAAATCATCGTAACAAGAAAATTAAGTTTCTACGATCTGATCGTGGAGGTGAATATTTGAGTTATGAGTTTGGTCTTCATTTGAAACAATGCGGAATAGTTTTAGCAACTCCTGTCACCTGGAACACCACAACGTAATGGTGTGTCCGAATGTCGTAACCGCACTTTATTAGATATGGTGCGATCTATGATGTCTCTCACTGATTTACCGCCATCGTTTTGGGGTTATGCTTTAGAGACGGCTGCATTCACATTAAATAGGGCACCATCAAAATCCTTTGAGACGATGCTTTATGAACTGTGGTTTGGCTAGAAACCCAAGTTGTCGTTTCTTAACGCTTGGGGCTGCGATGCTTATGTGAAAAAGCTTCAAGCTGATAAGCTCGAACCCAAATCGGAGAAATGTGTCTTCATAGGATACCCAAAGGAAACTATTGGGTACACCTTCTATCACATATCCGAAGGCAAGATATTTGTTGCTAAGAATGGATCCTTTCTAGAGAAGGAGTTTCTCTCGAAAGAAGTGAGTGGGAGGAAAGTAGAACTTGATGAGGTAATTGTACCTACTCCCTTATTGGAAAGTAGTTCATCACAGAAATCAGTTCTAGTGATTCCTACACCAGTAAGTGAGGAAGCTAATGATGATGATCATGAAACTTCTTATCAAGTTTCTACCAAACCTCGTAGGTCAACCAGAGTAAGATCCGCAGCAGAGTGGTACGGTAATCATGTTCTGGAGGTCATGTTACTTGACCATGACGAAGCGATGATGATCCCAGATTCCGCAAAATGGCTTGAGGCCATGAAATCTGAGATGGGATCCTTGTATGAGAACAAAGTGTGGACTTCGGTTGACTTGCGCGATGATCGGCAGGCCATAGAGAATAAATGGATCTTCAAGAAGAAGACTGACGCTGACAGTACTGTTACTGTTTACAAAGCTTGACTTGTTGCAAAAGGTTTTCAAAAAGTTCAAGGAGTTGACTACGATGAGACCTTCTCACCCGTAGCGATGCTTAAGTCCGACCGAATCATGTTAGCAATTGCCGCATTTTATGATTATGAAATTTGGCAAATGGATGTCAAAACTGCATTCCTTAATAGATATCTTAAAGAAGAGTTGTATATGATGTAACCAGAAGGTTTTGTCAATCCAAAAGGTGCTAACAAAGTGTGCAAGCTCCAGTGATCCGTTTATGGACTGGTGCAAGCCTCTCCGAGTCAGAATATACGCTTTGATAGTGTGATCAAAGCATATGGTTTTATACAAACTTTTGCAGAAGCCTATATTTACAAGAAAGTGAGTGGGAGCTCTGTAGCATTTCTGATATTTTATGTGGATGACTTATTACTAATCAGAAATGATATTGAGTTTCTGAATAGCATAGAAGGATACTTGAATAAGAATTTTTCAATGAAAGACCTCAGTGAAGCTGCTTATATATTGGGCATCAAGATCTATAGAGATAGATCAAGACGCTTAATTGGACTTTCACAAAGCACATACCTTGATAAAGTTTTGAAGAAGTTCAAAACGGATCAAGCAAAGAAAGGGTTCTTGCCTATTTTACAAGGTGTGAAGTTGAGTCAGACTCAATCCCCGACCACTGCAGAAGATAGAGAGAAAATGAAATGCATTCCCTATGCTTCAGCCATAGGTTCTATCATGTATGCAATGTTGTATACCAGACCTGATGTGTGCCTTGCTATTAGTTTAGTAGGGAGGTACCAAAGTATTCCAGGAGTGGATCACTGGACAGCGGTCAAGAACATCCTGAAATACCTGAAAAGGACTAAGGATATGTTTCTCGTTTATGGAGGTGACAAAGAGCTCGTCGTAAATGGTTATGTCGATGCAAGCTTTGACACTGATCCGGATGACTCTAAGTCACAAACCGGATACGTATTGTTATTGAATGGTGGAGCTGTCAGTTGGTGCAGCTCCAAGCAGAGCATCGTGGCGGGATCTATGTATGAAGCGGAGTACATAGCTGCTTCAGAAGCAGCAAATGAAGGAGTTCATATCCGATCTAGGTGTCATACCTAGTGCATCGGGTCCAATGAAAATCTTTTGTGACAATACTGGTGCAATTGCCTTGGCAAAGGAATCCAGATTTCACAAGAGAACCAAGCACATCAAGAGACGCTTCAATCCAATTCGCGATCAAGTCAAGGAGGGAGACATAGAGATTTTCAAGATACATACGGATCTGAATGTTGCAGACCCATTGACTAAGCCTCTCTCACGAGCAAAACATGATCAGCACCAAGACTCCATGGGTGTTAGAATCATCACAATGTAATCTATATTATTGAATCTAGTGCAAGTGGGAGACTGGAGGAAATATGCCCTAGAGGCAATAATAAAGTTGTTATTTATATTTTCTTATATCATGATAAATGTTTATTATTCATGCTAGAATTGTATTAACCGGAAACTTAGTACATGTGTGAATACATAGACAAACTGAGTGTCACTAGTATGCCTCTACTTGACTAGCTCATTAATCAAAGATGGTTAAGTTTCCTAGCCATGGACAAAGAGTTGTCATTTGATAAACGGGATCACATCATTAGAGAATGATGTGATTGACTTGACCCATCCGTTAGCTTAGCACTATGATCGTTTAGTTTATTGCTATTGCTTTCTCCATAACTTATACATGTTCCTATGACTATGAGATTATGCAACTACTGAATACAGGAGGAACACTTAGTGTGCTATCAAACGTCACAACATAAATGGGTGACTATAAAGATGCTCTACAAGTGTCTCCGATGGTGTTTGTTGAGTTGGCATAGATCGAGATTAGGATTTGTCACTCCATGTATCAGACAGGTATCTTTGGGCCCTCTCGGTAATGCACATCACTATAAGCCTTGCAAGCAATGTAACTAATGAGTTAGTTACATGATGTTGCATTACAGAACGAGTAAAGAGACTTGCCGGTAACGGGAGTGAACTAGGTATTGAGATACCGACAATCGAATCTCGGGCAAGTAACATACCGATGACAAATGGAACAACATATGTTGTTATGCGGTTTGACCGATAAAGATCTTCGTAGAATATGTAGGAACCAATATGAGCAGCCAAGTTCCGCTATTGGTTATTGACCGGAGATGAGTCTTAGTCATGTCTACATAGTTCTCGAACCCACAGGGTCCGCACGCTTAATGTTCGGTGACGATCGGTATAATGAGTTTATGTGTTTTGATGTACCAAAGGTAGTTTGGAGTCTCGGATATGATCACGGACATGACGAGGTCTCTCGGAATGGTCAACACATAAAGATTGATATATTGGAAGCCTATGTTTGGACATCGGAATGGTTCCGAATGAGTTCGGGCATTTACCGGAGTACCGGGAGGTTACCGGAACCCCCCGGGGAGTATATGGGCCTTGTAAGTGCATCTAGTGCCACCCCTAGTTGGTTTTGGAGTATTGACGACAAACCTAGTTGGGGGACTAATGTGTTTGTGAGAATTGCAGGATAACACAGGTAGAAGTCCCTCATTGATTCGGTTTTCCTACCAGAGATGACCCCTAAAAATGTATCAAGACATTGAAGTCAAAGGTGGTATGTGAAGACATTCACATTGAAGACTATGACAAGAGAAGACATCACATGAAGACTATGGAGCACGAAGACTTAGATCTTTCGTAGTTCTTTTTCTTCTTTGTTGAGTCATAGGAACCACCGTACTGTTAAGTGGGGTCCAAGAGAACCAGTCAGAATGACTGAAGTGATGCTTAACCAAAATCCTATGTCTTCGAGTGAAGACTATGAGAGCGAATCTTGTTCAGAGTTGGACAAGTCAGCTTTGCTTGTAGCCCAACTAAAGTTGCTGTGTGTGTTTGAAATCTGACCGTTGGAACACGTGTCAGTTCCTTAGTGACCCAGGGTCATTTCGGACAAATCAGGTCAGGTTGCCTAGTGGCTATAAATAGCCCACCCCCTACAACCATAAACGGTTGGCTGCTCAGAGTTAAAGTACGGCTTTTGTCGTTTGAGAGCAACCCACCTTGAAGCCTTTGAGAGAGAATTCCTTGAGAGGATAAAGCACTAACCACCTAGAGCCAAAGAGTGTTAGGCATCACTTAAGTCTTCTTGTCTATGTGATCTGAAGACTTATTACACTTGAGGACTGTGAATCCTCCAGCTGGTTAGGCATGGCGTTCTGAGCATCCAAGAGTCATTGTGGATCGCCGGTGAACGAAGTCTGTGAAGGTTTGGAAGTCTACCTTGAAGACTTACCAGAGTGATTGGGCGAGGTCTGTGTGACCTTAGCTCAAGGGGAATACGGTGAGGACTAAGTGTCCTGAGCTGCGTGTTCAGGATTAAGTGTCCGGGACTGAGTGTCCTCAGGTTTAAATACCTATTCGCCCTAACCAGACGTACAACTGTCACCGCAGTTGGAACTAGTCTACCAAACCTTTGTCTTCATCACCCACACTGGTTCTATCCTTCCCATCTCTTTATTTACAGTTGGCTCTTGTGAAGTCAGTGCCTATTTGCTTTATCTATTTGTCTTAACTGTGTACGTGATCCTTACTGCCTAGCTGCTATTAGTCATTGTGGTTTCACTTCATTGAATGCTTGACTATGGTCTGCCTAGTGTAGTCTACCTTCCGCTGCATGGTAATAGGTTCATTTCTATCATTTGTCTTTGAAACTTCCATGTTTTGAAGACTTTCATAAATATTGCCTATTCACCCCCCCTCTAGTCGATATAACACACTTTCAATTGGTATCAGAGCAAGGTACTCCCTTGTTCTGTGTGATTTTGGTTTAACCGCCTATGTCGACCACAGGTATGAAGACTGTGTCATGCCCCATCTTTGACGGTCATGAGTATCCCAAGTGGAAGGCCATGATGAAGAAGCGCCTCATGGCAACAAACAGTGAGCTGTGGACCTTCACTGAGATTGGTCTGACCGATCTGTGCAAGGTGGCGGAAGCTGATGACATTCGCAAGTACACTCTTCTCAACCTCATGGCGAAGGACGTCATCTGCTCATGTCTATCTCAAAATCCGTTTAGGAATATCATGCATCTCGATCATGCGAAGCTCATCTGGGACCGTCTCTCTGAGGTCTATGAGGGTCATCGAACTCGTCATGATCCTCGGTTCGAGGACTTTAAGGAGTCTCTCAAAGTGATGACATTCGAACTAGAATCATCATCTTCTGCATCATGCCTTATGGCGAATGATGCTAAGGTAATTGAATGCTATCTATCTGAATCCAGTGATGATGAATCTGGTGATGAATTTGGACCCGGCTATGCAAAACTTGCTTCCCTTGTCACTAAACAACAGAAAGCTATGGAACATATTCAAAAACTGTTAGACAAAAGCGATGACCTGTTGGACGCTGAAATGACTCTATCTCAGTCCTTAATTGAAGACATAAAAAATCTTCATATTAAGTATGAGGATCTTGAAAGTCGTCATGAAACACTCTCAACAACTCATGAAGAACTCGAGAAATTGGGAACAACTCATGAAGGTCTTCAAAAGGAAAACGAGTCACTTCGCGCCGAACAGATCAGTTCAGCTCAGGAAGGATTTGAACCACCATGTCTTAAATGCCTTGAGCGTGATAACTCTACTTCTGTTGCTAATTGTTCTACTGCTGCCACTGTTGCACTATCTTCAACTGTTGATGTGGTAACTAACCCCTCTGCTGAGGATACCACTGCTATTGCTGATGAGAATGCTAGGTTGAAGACATTGCTTGAAACAGGGATGTACAAAAGTCTCAAAGGGCATCAGACACTATGTGATGTCCTCAAAAGGCAGATCCTGAACTGAAACCCTAGGAAAGAGGGTGTCGGGTTCGAAAGGAAAATGAATGCTGATGGCTCTTACTGAAACCTGACCAGTACCCCAAAACCACATGGGTTGCTGCAAAGGAACCTTCAGCGGATCCATCCACCCTATCTAGCTTCACTTGTGCTAATCCCATTGTTATTGATGAATCCTTTGATGCAAACTATAAACTGTTTAAGAATCAGAATGGTGAAATGTTTGCCAGGTATATTGGTACTAACTACAGGAATGGACCGCCTATGAAGAAGATCTGGGTGCCGAAAAGGTGTTTGGAGAATCTTCCTGTGAATGTCATCATGACACCACAGGTGAAGAAGACAAACCCTAGACCACAGGCTTCGTACTGTCCAAGGGCTTCATACAGACAAAGGACTCACCTGAGTCGCACTAACGCAAATGTTTTGCAGGGAAGCCATACTCAGGCCTATGAATATGAGCGTGGTTCATCAAACCGCCATGTTCATAAGAACAAGAACTATTCTGCTTATTCTAATGAATACTATTGTCCACCTGCAAGACTTTTTGCTAGGGCTCCAAAGCCAAAGTTCTCAGATGCTGCACTTAGACTTATTGCTTCGACGCCACCCTAGAAGATGTGGGTGGCTAAGAAAGCTTAACTCTCTTTTGCAGGGAAAGGTCTCCAGCCGAAAACCAAAATCGTATGACACTATTGCCGGGGTCCTTAAACATCTTGTAGGGCGCATCTGACAAAAGTCACATCACATTTGACTCAACTTTACGTCCATCTGACAAAAGTCACATCACATTTGCTGACACTGGTAAAAGCAAGGTATTGGGTCTAGGTAGAGTTATAATCTCAAAGGATCAACACATGGATAAAGTCATGCTTGTTGAATCCCTTGGTTTCAACTTAATGTCTGTCTCAATGCTTTGCGATTTAAACATGATTGTGATGTTTGGAAAATATTGTTGCCTTCTACTAATGGAATTTGACAAGTCTCTAGTGTTTGAAGGGTATCAGAAAGATGATTTGTACGTGGTAGATTTCTCAGCTGGACCATAACTTGCAGTATGTCTTCTAGCGAAAGCTTCTGAATGCTGGCTCTGGCATCGAAGGCTAGGGCATGCTGGCATGAGGAACCTCCACACCCTTGCAAGGAAGAAGCATGTCATAGGCATCAAGGGCGTCAAGTTCAAGAAGGATCACTTATGCGGTGCCTATGAAGCAGGAAAGATGACGAGGGCCAAGCATCCCTCGAAGACAATCATGACAACGACTCAACCCTTCGAACTGCTACACATGGATCTCTTCGGTCCCACTCATTACTCAACTCTTACTACTACTGCTTGTCTCTATGGCTTTGTCATTGTTGATGATTATTCAAGATATACTTGGGTGCATATAATCCTTTACAAGACTGAAGTGCAGGATGTCTTCAGACGCTTCGCCAATCAAGCAATGAACAACTATGGCGCCAAGATAAAGCACATCAGAAGTGATAATGGCACTGAATTCAAGAACACTGGCCTAGATACATATCTTGGTACTTTGGGCATCACACATGAATTCTCAGCTCCGTACACGCCACAACAGAATGGCGTCGTCGAACGCAAGAAGAGAACACTTATTGAGATGGCTCGGACGATGCTTGATGAATACAAGACTCCAAGAAAATTCTGGCCTGAAGCCATTGACACTGCATGCCATATCATCAGCTGTGTTTATCTTCACAAGCTTCTGAACAAGACATCCTATGAGCTCCTTACTGGCAAGAAGCCGAATGTCAGTTACTTCAGAGTATTTGGCGCCAGGTGCTGGATCAAGGATCCACATCACACTTCAAAATTTGCACCAAAAGCACATGAGGGTTTTATGCTTGGATATGGAAATGATTTGCACTCCTACAGAGTCTTCAATCTCTTTCATTATAAAGTGGTTGAAACAGTGGATGTGCGGTTCGATGAGACTAACGACTCACAAAGAGAGCACCTGCCAAATGTGCTAGATGAAGTTCCATCCAGTGAATCAATCAAACTTATGGGAACTGGAGAAATCATACCTTCTAAAGCTCAACCTGAAGAAGAACTTATCATCTCCGCACCTGATCAACCTGAAGACAATGCTCAGCCTGAAGACAATCCCTCTAACAATGACAATGATCAGCAAGAGCAAAATCTTCGTCCTGTACATCCCCGTGTTGCAAATGAAGTACAAATTGAGAGAATAATTGATAGCATCAATGCACCAGGTCCACTCACTCGTTCAAGGGCAACACAGCTAGCAAATTTCTGTGGGCACTTCGCATTCGTCTCAATAACTGAACCCAAGAAAGTGGAAGAAGCCTTCACGGAACTTGAATGGATTCAAGATATGCAAGAAGAGCTTCAACAATTTGAGCTGAATAATGTATGGGAACTGGTTAAGCGTCCTGATCCTCGGAAGCACAATATAATAGGCACCAAATGGATATATCGCAACAAGCAAGATGAGCATGGTCAAGTTGTCAGAAACAAAGCTCGTCTCGTTGCTCAAGGATACACTCAAGTTGAAGGGATTGACTTCGATGAAACATTTGCTCCTGTGGCTAGACATGAAGCCATACGCATACTGCTGGCCTATGCAAATCATCATAACATACTTCTATATCAAATGGATGTGAAGAGCGCTTTTCTTAATGGCAAGATTGAAGAAGAAGTGTATGTTGCACAACTGCCTAGCTTTGAAGATCCAAAACATCCTGACATGGTGTACAAGCTCAACAAGGCACTGTATGGCCTCAAACAAGCCCCTCGGGCTTGGTATGACACACTCAAAGACTTCCTGAAGAGCAAAGGCTTCAAATCTGGTTCCCTCGGCCCCACTCTCTTCACGAAGACATATGATGGTGAACTGTTTGTGTGCCAAATATATGTGGATGACATTATCTTCGGCTGCACCAATCAGAAATACAGTGAAGAGTTTGGATATATGATGCAAGAGCAATATCAGATGTCCATGATGGGTGAGCTGAAGTTCTTCCTGGGTCTTCAAATACGTCGGCAACGCAACGGCATCTTTATATCTCAAGAGAAGTATCTCAAAGATTGCCTGAAGAAGTTTCGTATGCAAGACTGCAAAGGCTTCACGACGCCAATACCAGCCAAACATCATCTGGGTCCCGACGACAATGGTAAAGAGTTCGATCAAAAGGTATACCGCTCCATGATTGGTTCTTTACTTTATCTATGTGCATCTAGGTCAGATATTATGCTTAGTGTTTGCATGTGTGCTCGATTCCAAGCGGCACCAAAGGAATCGCATCACTTAGCTGTGAAGCGAATTCTTTGATATTTGGCTTACACCCCAACTCTAGGATTATGGTATCCAAAGGGCTCAGAGTTTGATCTGGTTGGATTCTCGGATGCTTATTATGCTGGTGACAAGGTGGATCGCAAGTCTACATCAGGCACATGTCATTTTCTGGGATGATCACTTGTATGTTGGTCTTCAAAGAAGCAGAACTGTGTATCTCTCTCCACTGTTGAATCTGAATACATTGCTGCTGGATCTTTGAAAGTGCATTATATCGACTAGAGGGGGGTGAATAGGCTATTTTTATGAAAGTCTTCAAAACGTGGAAGTTTCGAAGACAAACGATATAAATAAACCTATTACCATGCAGGAGAAGGTAGACTACACTAGGTAAACCATAGTCAAGTATTCAATGAAGTGAAAGCACAATGACTAATAGCAGCTAGGTAGTAAGGATCAGGTAGGAAGATATTATGAAGCCAAATAGAACATGCAGTCACTCAGTGAAGACAAAAGATAGCGCAATCATACAATGACTTCACAAGGACCAACAGTAAGTAAAGGGAAGGGAAGGATCAAACCAGTGACTCGCTGAAGACAATGATTTGTTAGACCAGTTCCAGTTGCTGTGACAACTGTACATCTGGTTAGGGCGGCTAGGTATTTAAACCTGAGGACACACAGTCCCGGACACCCAGTCCTGAACACGCAGCTCAGGACACCCAGTCCTCACCGTATTCCCCTTGAGCTAAGGTCACACAGACCTCTCCCAATCACTCTGGTAAGTCTTCAAGGTAGACTCCCAAACCTTCACAGACTTCGTTCACTGGCGATCCACAATGACTCTTGTATGCTCAGAACGCGACGCCTAACCGGCTGGAGGATTCACAGTCCTCAAGTGTAATAAGTCTTCAGATCACACAGACAGGAACACTTAAGTGATGCCTAACACTCTTTGGCTCTGGGTGGTTAGGGCTTTATCCTCGCAAGGAATTCTCTCTCAAAGGCTTCGAGGTGGGTTGCTCTCAAATGACAAAAGCTGCACTTTAACTCTGAGCAGCCAACCGTTTATGGTTGTAGGGGGTGGGCTATTTATAGCCACTAGGCAACTCGATCTGATTTGTCCGGAATGACCCTGGGTCACTAAGGAACTGACACGTGTTCCAACGGTCAGATTTCAAACACACATGGCAACTTTACTTGGGCTACAAGCAAAGCTGACTTGTCCGACTCTGGACAAGATTTGCTCTCATAGTCTTCACTCGAAGACATAGGTTTTGGTTAAGCATCACTTCAATCATTCTGACCGGTTCTCTTGGACCCCACTTAATAGTACGGTGGTTCCTATGACTCAATAAAGAAGAAAAAGAACTACGAAAGATCTGAGTCTTCGAGCTCCATAGGCTTCATGCGATGTCTTCTCTTGTCATAGTCTTCAATGTGAATATCTTCACATACCACCTTTGACATCAATGTCTTCATACATTTTTAGGGGTCATCTCTGGTAGGAAAACCGAATCAATGAAAACACATTAGTCCCTCAACTAGGTTTGTCGTCAATACTCCAAAACCAACTAGGGGTGGCACTAGATGCACTTACAATCTCCCCCTTTTTGGTGATTGATGACAAACTAGTTGAAGTTTTCAACGGGGAATATAATATGTGAAATTGTAAAGGATAAGGAATTGTCTTCATAAGTTGCAAGGGCTCCCCCTGAAGATGTGCATATAAGTAATTTGCTTTTGGAATGCAAATGCACAAGGCAGGTTGTACTCGTGGAGATCCTCTTCAACTTATGATGACAATTCATTATGCATGTGAAGGTATGTGAAGATAATGGCATGCATAATGGAAAATGGACGTCTGCAAAATGATCTAAGTGCGGAATTTATTGTCGCACATGCGGAATTTATCATCGCATCACAAAGTAGCAAATAAGTAGCAGACGACCATCGAGTTTAAGTGTTACGACTCAAAGAACCAAACGTATCAAAACGAGAGTTGTAAACACTAGGCAAAATATAAAGCAACCGCCCATAGGGACCTGCTTGAAGACTATCAAACTCAAATGCTTCTCCCCCTTTTGTCAGTAAGGACCAAAAAGGTTTGAAGACATAGAGCATCTACTCGTTCCCATGAAGAGTAGGTGAAGCAGCAGGGTCGTCGGTGGTGTTCGGCGCTGCAGAAGAACTTGGAGCAGTGTCAAAGCATGCTGAAGGAGGGGGCGGTGAAGTAGCATCGTCTTCGTCCTCGATCACTCTGGCATTCACAGGTGTCGCAGAGGAATAGAACTCAGAGTCTTCAAGAGATGGAGTTCATCACAGCACTGCCCTTCGAGGAGGTGTGGAGTCAAACTTGAAGCATTCAGAGAAGCCATCCTCTTGAAGATCATCTTCAGAGCACATAAGCGTCAGCCCTTTCCATGTGCGTAGAGAGGTTTCATGGGCAACAAAGGCATTCTTGCTGGCAAGATTGCGATTGCGGTTGACATCCACCAAGAGGCTTTGCATTTGGCGCTTCAGCCAGTCATGATGCCTATCTTGTTTCTGATGAAGAGCCACCAGAAGCTCTCGGTCGTTGAGAACACGAGATCGCTTCTTGGGTCGTTGGGCAATAGTGCTTTCGGTGGCTTCAGTAAGGGCACGGTGAGGTGCACGTGTAGTTCCAGCCAGAGGATAAACACGGGTGACTGCTTCAACTCCTACAATGTTCTGAGAGAAACTTTGATGCTCCGCATTCTCAAGACTAAGAGGCTCCTTGGCAGGCTCAGGATAAATAGCTTCAATGGACATATCCACATCAAGCAGAAAAATCCGATGATTGCGAGCAGATGGCTGATATAAGATAGTGGAGTGGAGTTTAATTAGCCGCATTATCCATGGAGCGTAGAACTTTAAGCCAAAAAGATCAGAGCCTGATGCAGCAAGTTGGCGGATGAAGAAGTCTTGTGCATTGAAGCATTTGCCATGAAGAATATAGAAGACCAAAGTCTTCATTGCACCTTCCAGCTTGGCATGTGGAGAATGTCCTTTGATGGGCCAGAGAGTTCGCCTTATGATGTGATAGATAGTCCTTGGCAGATACTCAAGGTCTTCAACAAAGAACTCCTTAGGATATGCAGCATCTTGTGGCAAGGGCTTCATCATACTGAGCATCTGACTCGTGTTTGGTTCAGGCTTCTGAAAGATGCTCTCCATAGCTTCACCGTGAAGCCGACAGCCAGGTTCGTAGAGATCGCCAGGAGTGGGCAGACCAGTGAGCTCAATGATATCAAAGGCTTTGGCTTTGTGATGAACATTTCCTGTCATCCACTCCAGGACCCAAGTCTTCGGATCTCTGTTGTACCCACGGATGTGAAGTGTGGCATAGAATTGGAGCAGCAACTCTTCATTCCAGTGCTCTTGGTCGGTGACAAAAGACAACAATCCAACCTCTTTGAAGCAATCCAGAGCTTCTTCCAGACAGGGCAGACCAGCTATTGCTTCGGTGTGAATACGCTTATGTGGGAAGATGCAACCTTGATTGTACAGAATGCAGGAGTAATAGCTTCGCTGCGGATAGCTCCAGAACCGATCAGAAGATATTCTTTCCCTTGAGTAGGGGTTCTTGGAGCTATTGAAGAAAGTGTTGTCTGCTTTGAAGCCGTTGACATTGAAGGATCCAGGTGCTGATGCAGGACCTGGAAACCTGGGCAACCTTGGAATTGGCTTCTGTACCTGAGGCCTATGCTCAACATGATAGTCAAACTGAGGACCAGCAGCAGGCGCAGGAACAGAAGCAGTAGCATCATTGGCTTCCCTGACTTCTAGTTCTTGGGTTGGTGTAGGCTCCACATTTGCTTCAGCCATGACAGCGTCAGTGGCTTCATTTGTTTTGGTGGTGGCAGCCTCAAGATTCTCAACCTCCGCTTGATGAGCTGGAGGGTCGGTCACAATCACGTTCTCCTCGAGAACAGCTTCTTGGTGAGACGGGGGTGTAGCAACTCTTGGGGTTTCTTCTTCATCGGCTGATGCAGCCGGAATGTCTTCAGCAGCTTTAGCTTCAGACTCGGAGACTGGAGGCCTTGGTCCTTTGCGAAGCCTGCGTAATGCTGGCGACGCCTGTGGAGTTGGAGTTGCCTGGGCCTCAAAGTCATCTTCCTCTTGTGCTTGTGGGTGATCAACCCATGATGCATCCTGAGCAATTGGCGTCAGAGGACGACCAATGCTGATGAGTTTGCTGTGCGTAAGCACAGGCGATGATACCTGTTGGTGCTTGATCTGAGGAAGAAGTGCATCATCTTCAACATGGTCATGGTGACCAATGTCTTCAGCAGCGATGGGATCAGCTGCTGGAAAGTCTTCAGCTTCATGAGCCTCTGTGGAAGCAGGCTCATGGACAGTCAGTTGGCGCTCTTGATGTTCAGCGGCAGGGCGAACGATGGAGATGGGTTCAACAATTAAGGGCTCTGTGGGAGTAGCCCGCTCCTTCTTGGTCTTCCGCTTCTTCTTGGGGGGAGCAGGAGCAGAGGCTTCAGGATGTTTCCTCTTTCTGGCTTCAGCCTCAGTAGTCCTCGTCTTCTTCAGTTCTGAAGCGGTAGACCTGGCTTTTGGCTTCGAGCCAGTCATGCTGGTTGGGAAGACAATGGGATGTGCTTCCTGCCTTGGTGCGTCGGGTTCGGCCATAGCGGGCTTCTTTTTCTACTTTGCAGCCATCCTGGGGTCGATGCTAGGACGACCAAGGGCCTTGCGCTTCTCAGCCTCATTATAGGCTTGCACACTCTTGTCAGCCAGGACCTTCATGCGCTCACGAGAACCTTGAGCTTCTGCACGTTTCTTGAGAAAGGCTTCTTTGAGCTCGTGCAGCATAATCTTGAAGTTTTTCACCTCTTGCATGCTGAGCTTGGCCATGTGCTTCTTGTACTGGGCTTTCTCAAAGTCAATCTTTTGCTTCAGTTCGACGATGCGCTGAGCTAGAGCTAGCTCTGAAGCAATGGCGCCATGGAAGGCGACACTGAGGCCAATTGGAAGTTGCAGATCTTCGAAGCTGAGGTTGGGTGTGTCAAACCACTCATCAATGAAGTTGTGGATGATTGCCACGTCAAAGAGAGGCAGATCATTGAAGATTTCTGCTTCTTCTTTGCTCTTGATCAGTTGCTCAAGAGCATCATCTGCAAGATCTTCATCACTGGACAGATCAATGGCATCGTTGCGCAGAATAGCAGCAGCAGTCAGTTCTTGGCTGGTGTGTGGCAGAGGCATCTTGACTTTCTGGGGCTTGGAGATGCGTGACAGATCTTCAGACTGCACACTGTCTTCAGGAGGTGCAGTAGCCAGTGGCTTTGCCCGTGAGATTTTTGGTGCTGAGGCAGGCTTTGAAGCTTTAGGCTGCTTCTTTAGCTTCGGCGCTGCAGGCGCTTCATCTGATTCGGCATCATCTGCAGGCTCATCCACGACAGTCCCTTGAACCACGATATGAGTGATGAGACCTTCCAGGTTGTAGAAGGGCCCAACAAGATGGGGTTCAGCTTCGCGGGTCCCATCGGCACGGGGAGCAGAGGGACCGGGGTTGAATTTTATCCCAAAGACTTCTTGTTCTGCTTCGCCAAATTCTAGGCAAACTGGAAGTTGCGCTTGAACAGATTGTCGTCACGACACCATAGCAGTGACGATGGGTCAGCATCCGCAGGCTGTGGTCCACGGACCATGCAGGGATAGAAGCCTTTTTCAATGGCTTCATCTCTGGACCTGGGTTGAAGATTTTTGTAGAGGATGTCTCCCCATGGTCGCTTGATGGCATTCTTCTCAGCATATTCCTTTGTCACAAACCTGTACTTGAACCACTGTTCTGCCCAATATCGTTGAATCCATTGGATTCGTGTCTTGCATTGATTGTAATCCTCTTCAGGATCTGTCTTGTATAGCTCTGAGAGGTCATCGGGCAGATCTCTTGATGTTTCTCCACGACGCTTTCTGCCACCCTTCCTTGCTGATTTCTCTGCAGCCATGAACTTTGAACTGAATGGCTTCAATACGTTCAAAGGCTTCAAAGGCTTTCGCTTGCTGGACAACCAGGAACTGGCTTCGGGAGAATTTATATGATGTTGTAAGAATTCGTATAGGAAGTATTAGACCCGGACACGGCGCACAATTATCGTGGTGCTCCGAAGTCAAATTCCTCATTAATGTATTCACACTTAGAATGCATGTCTTCATTGATTGAAGATATACTTTACTTCGTTGTTGCACATCCAAGTCATCAATATGCATAAGTGTTAGGATGTGTGCCTGATCACAGGACATTTGCGGATTCCAAGATATTTAGCTCACACCGTAACTTGCAAAATCTTTTCTCATCCAAGGGCTTGGTGAAGATATCTGCCAATTGCTCTTCAGTGTTGACGTGTATGATATCAATATCTTCCTTCACAACATGATCTCTGAGAAAGTGATGACGAATCTCAATGTGCTTTGTCTTCGAGTGCTGAACTGGGTTGTTGGCAATCTTGATGGCGCTTTCGTTGTCGCAGTAGAGTGGCACTTGCTTCAGATGAATGCCATAGTCTTTGAGTGTTTGCTTCATCCACAGAAGCTGAGCGTAGCAAGATCCAGCAGCAATGTATTTAGATTCAGCAGTGGAGAGAGATACATAGTTCTGCTTCTTTGAAGACCAACATACAAGTGATCGTCCCAGAAAATGACATGTGCCTGATGTAGACTTGCGATCCACCTTGTCACCAGCATAATCAGCATCCAAGAATCCAACCAGATCAAACTCTGAGCCCTTAGGATACCATAATCCTAGAGGTGGGGTGTAAGCCAAATATCGAAGAATTCGCTTCACGGCTAAGTGATGCAATTCCTTTGGTGCCGCTTGGAATCGATCACACATGCAAACACTAAGCATAATATCTGGCCTAGATGCACATAAATAAAGTAAAGAACCAATCATGGAGCGGTATACCTTTTGATCAAACTCTTTACCATTGTCGTCGGGACCCAGATGATGTTTGGCTGGCATTGGCATCGTGAAGCCTTTGCAGTCTTGCATACCGAACTTCTTCAGGCAATCTTTGAGATACTTCTCTTGAGATATAAAGATGCTGTTGCGTTGTTGTCGTATTTGAAGACCAAGGAAGAACTTCAACTCTCCCATCATGGACATCTGGTATTGCTCTTGCATCATATATCCAAATTCTTCACTATATTTCTGATTGGTGTAGCCGAAGATAATGCCATCCACATATATTTGGCACACAAACAGTTCACCATCATATGTCTTCGTGAAGAGCGTGGGGTCGAGGGAACCAGGTGTGAAGCCTTTGCTCTTTAGGAAGTATTTGAGTGTGTCATACCAAGCCCGAGGGGCTTGTTTGAGGCCATACAGTGCCTTGTTGAGCTTGTATACCATGTCAGGATGTTTTGGATCTTCAAAGCCAGGCGGTTGTGCAACATACACTTATTCTTCAATCTTGCCATTGAGAAAAGCGCTCTTCACATCCATTTGATATAGAAGTATTTTATGATGATTTGCATAGGCCAGCAGTATGCGTATGGCTTCAAGTCGAGCCACAGGAGCAAATGTTTCATCGAAGTCAATCCCTTCAACTTGAGTATATCCTTGAGCAACGAGGCGAGCTTTGTTTCTGACAACTTGACCATGCTCATCTTGCTTGTTGCAATATATCCATTTGGTGCCTATTATATTGTGCTTCCGAGGATCAGGACGCTTAACCAGTTCCCATACATTATTCAGCTCAAACTATTGAAGCTCTTCTTGCATAGCTTGAATCCATTCAGGTTCCATGAAGGCTTCTTCAACTTTCTTGGGTTCTGTTATTGAGACGAATGCGAAGTGCCCACAGAAATTTGCTAGCTGTGTTGCCCTTGAACGAGTGAGCGGACCGGGTGCATTTATGCTATCAATTATTCTCTCAATCTGCACTTCATTGGCAACACGAGGATGTACAGGGCGAAGATTTTGCTCTTGCTGATCATTGTCATTGTTAGAGGGATTGTCTTCAGGCTGAGCATTGTCTTCAGGTTGATCGGGTGCGGAGATGATAAGTTCCTCTTCAGGTTGAGCTTCAGAGGGTATGATTTCTCCAGTTCCCATAAGTTTGATTGATTCACTAGATGGAACTTCATCTAGCACATTTGGCAGGTGATCTCTTTGTGAACTGTTAGTCTCATCGAACCGCACATCCACTGTTTCAACCACTTTATAATGAAAAAGATTGAAGACTCTGTAGGAGTGCGAATCCTTTCCATATCCAAGCATAAAAACCTCATGTGATTTTGGTGAAAATTTTGAAGTCTGATGTGGATCCTTGATCCAGCACCTGGCGCCAAATACTCTAAAGTAACTGACATTTGGCTTCTTGCCAGTAAGGAACTCATAAGATGTCTTGTTCAGAAGCTTGTGAAGATAAACACGATTGATTGTATGGCATGCAGTATCAATGGCTTCAGGCCAGAATTTTCTTGGAGTCTTGTATTCATCAAGCATCATTCGGGCCATCTCAATGAGTGTTCTGTTCTTGCGTTCAACGACGCCATTCTGTTGTGGCATGTACGGAGCTGAGAATTCATGTGTGATGCCCAGAGTATCAAGATATGTATCAAGGCCAGTGTTCTTGAATTCAGTGCCATTGTCACTTCTGATGTGCTTCATCTTGGCGCCATAGTTGTTCATTGCTCGATTGGCGAAGCGTCTGAAGACATCCTGCACTTCAGTCTTGTAGAGGATTATGTGCACCCAAGTATATCTAGAATAATCATCAAAAATGACAAAGCCATAGAGACAAGCAGTAGTAGTAAGAGTTGAGTAATGAGTGGGACCAAAAAGATCCATGTGGAGCGGTTTGAAGGGTCGAGTTGTTGTCATGATTGTCTTCGAGGGATGCTTGGCCCTCGTCATCTTTCCTGCTTCATAGGCACCGCATAAGTGATCTTTCTTGAACTTGACGCCCCCGATGCCTATGACATGCTTCTTCTTTGCAAGGGTGTGGAGGTTCCTCATGCCAGCATGCCCTATCCTCCGATGCCAGAGCCAGCATTCTGAAGCTTTTGCTACAAGACATACAGCAAGTTGTGGTCCTGCTGAGAAATCTACTACATACAAATCATCTTTCCGATACCCTTCAAACACTAGAGACTTGTCAGATTCCATTAGAACAAGGCAACGGTATTTTCCAAACATCACGATCATGTTTAAATCACAAAGCGTTGAGACAGACATTAAGTTGAAACCAAGGGATTCAACAAGCATGACTTTATCCATATGTTGATCCTTTGAGATTGCAACTCTACCAAGACCCAATACCTTACTTTTACCAGTGTCAGCAAATGTGATGTGACTCTTGTCGGATGGACGTAAGGTTGAGTCCATAAGAAGGTTTCTCTTGCCAGTCATGTGATTGGTACACCCACTATCAATAATCCATTCTGAAGCTGCTGGTGTCGTACCCTACAGTGCAGTTAGGGGGATAGGCTTCACGAAGAGAATTGTGAAGTAAAAACATTTGACGAACCAGTGGGTTATGAAAGCTTAGATCGAGATTTGGACTGATAGGGCGAGTAGCAAGCGATTTAGGAACGAAGTACATAATAAGACCATTTGGGCATTTGATCTTGTGCCCTACAAGATGTTTAAGGTCCCCAGCAATAGCGTCAGACGATTTTGGTTTTCTGCTGGAGACCCTTCCCTGCAAAAGAGAGTTAAGCTTTCTTAGCCACCCACATCTTCAAGGGTGGCTTAGAAGCAATAAGTCTAAGTGCAGCATCTGAGAACTTTGGCTTTGGAGCCCTAGCAAAAAGTCTTGCAGGTGGACAATAGTACTCATAAGAATAAGCAGAATAGTTCTTGGTCTTATGAACATGGCGGTTTGATGAACCGGGCTCATATTCATAGGCCTGAGTATGGCTTCCCTGCAAAACATTTGTGTTAGTGCGACTCAGGTGAGTCCTCTATCTGTATGAAGCCTTTGGACCGTATGAAGACTGTGGTCTGGGGTTTGTCTTCTTCACCTGTGGTGTCATGATGACATTCACAGGAAGATTCTCCAAACACCTTTTTGGCACCCAGATTTTCTTCATAGGCGGTCCATTCCTGCAGTTAGTACCAATATACATGGCAAACACTTCACCATTCTGATTCTTAAATAGTTTATAGTTTGCATCAAAGGATTCATCAATGAAAATGGGGTTAGCACAAGTGAAGCCAGATAGAGTGGATGGATCTGCTGAAGGTTCCTTTGCAGCAACCCATGTGGTTTTGGGGTACTGCTCAGGTTTCCAGTAAGAGCCATCAGCATTCATTTTCCTTACGAACCCAACACCCTCTTTCCTAGGGTTTGGGTTCAGGATCTGCCTTTTGAGGACATCACATAGTGTCTGATGCCCTTTGAGACTTTTGTACATCCCTGTTTCAAGCAATGTCTTCAACCTAGCATTCTCATCAGCAATAGCAGTGGTATCCTCAGCAGAGGGGTTAGTTCCCACATCAACAGTTGAAGATATTGCAACAGTAGCAGCAGTGGAACATTCAGCAACAGAAGTAGCATTATCACGCTCAATGCATTTAAGACATGGTGGTTCAAATCCTTCAGCTGAACTGATCTGTTCGGCGCGAAGCGACTCGTTTTCTTTTTGAAGATCTTCATGAGCCGCTCTCAATTTCTCAAGATATTGCTTCCTTTGAAGATAATCATAGGAAAGCCTTTCATGAGCTGCTGAGAGCGTTTCATGACGACTTTCAAGTTCCTCATACTAAATGTGAAGATATTTTATGTCTTCAATTAAGGACTGAGATCGAGTCATTTCAGCGTCTAATAGATCATCGCTTTTGTCTAACAGTTTTTGAATGTGTTCCATGGTTTTCTGTTGTTCAGTTGCAATTTTAGCGAGTGTTTTGTAGCTGGGTTTGGAACCACAATCAGAGTCATCGTCACTAGATGTTTGATAGTGAGTAGTGTGTGTGTTTACCTTGGCACCGCGTGCCATGAAGCAGTAGGTAGGAGCGGAGTAGTCCTTGTCATTTGCATCGGTGTCGGTGATGGAGTCATTGTCTTCAGTGTTGAAGATGGACTTGGCAATATATGCTGTAGCCGGACTCACAACACCAGAATCGGACTCCTCCCCAGACTCCACCTCCGCCTCCTCAGAAGCGGACTCCTCCTTTGAATCCATTTCCTTGCCAACAAATGCATGTGCCTTGCTAGATGAGCTCTTCTTGTGTGATGAAGACTTGGAGGAAGACTTGGAAGAAGACTTTGAGTATTTCTTCTTCTTCTTGTCGTCAGAGTCATACTCCTTGCTCTTCTTCTTCTTCTTCTTCTTCTTCTTGTTCTCATTGTCCCACTGCGGACACTCAGAGATGTAGTGGCCAGGTTTCTTGCACTTGTGGCATGATCTTTTCTTGTAGTCATAAGCAGAAGCTTCATCATTCCTTGAGCTTGATCGTGAAGACTTTCTGAAGCCTTTCTTCTTGGTGAATTTTTGGAACTTCTTCACAAGCATAGCAAGCTCCTTTCCAATGTATTCAGGATCATCAGAACTGCTGTTAGATTCTTCTTCAGATGAGGAGACAACTTTTGCCTTCAAGGCACGAGTTCGCCCATAGTTGGGACCGTAGATATCTCTTTCCTCAGAAAGCTGAAACTCATGTGTGTTGAGCCTCTCAAGTATGTCAGACGGATCGAGTGTCTTGAAGTCAGGACGTTCTTGAATCATCAGGGCTAGGGTGTCAAACGAGCTGTCAAGTGATCTCAGGAGTGTCTTGACGACTTCATGCTTGGTGATCTCAGTGGTGCCGAGAGCTTGAAGCTCATTTGTGATGTCAGTGAGTCGATCAAACGTGAGCTGGACATTCTCATTGTCATTTCTCTTGAAGCGGTTGAACAGGTTGCGAAATACACTGATTCTCTGATCTCTCTGGGTTGAGACGCCTTCGCTGACCTTGGAGAGCCAGTCCCAGACTAGCTTAGATGTTTCCAAAGCACTCACGCGGCCATACTGTCCTTTGGTCAGATGACCACAGATGATATTCTTGGCAGTAGAGTCCAGTTGAACGAACTTCTTGACGTCAGCAGCAGTGACACCTTCTCCAGCCTTGGGAACGCCGTTCTTGATGACATACCATAGGTCGACGTCAATGGCTTCAAGATGCATGCGCATCTTATTCTTCCAGTAGGGATATTCAGTTCCATCGAAGACGGGGCACGCAACGGAGACTTTAATTATCCCTGCAGTCGACATAGCTAAAACTCCAGGTGGTTAAACTGAATCACACAGAACAAGGGAGTACCTTGCTCTGGTACCAATTGAAAGTGCGTTATATCGACTAGAGGGGGGTGAATAGGCGATTTTTATGAAAGTCTTCAAAACATGGAAGTTTCGAAGACAAACAATATAAATAAACCTATTACCATGCAGCGGAAGGTAGACTACACTAGGCAAACCATAGTCAAGTATTCAATGAAGTGAAAGCACAATGACTAATAGAAGCTAGGTAGTAAGGATCAGGTAGGAAGATATTATGAAGCCAAACAGAACACGCAGTCACTCAGTGAAGAAAAAAGATAGCGCAATCATACAATGACTTCACAAGGACCAACAGTAAGTAAAGGGAAGGGAAGGCTGAAACCAGTGACTCGCTGAAGACAATGATTTGTTAGACCAGTTCCAGTTGCTGTGACAACTGTACGTCTGGTTAGGGCGGCTAGGTATTTAAACCTGAGGACACACAGTCCCGGACACCCAGTCCTGAACACGCAGCTCAGGACACCCAGTCATCACCGTATTCCCCTTGAGCTAAGGTCACACAGACCTCGCCCAATCACTCTGGTAAGTCTTCAAGGTAGACTCCCAAACCTTCACAGACTTCGTTCACCGGCGATCCACAATGACTCTTGGATGCTCAGAACGCGACGCCTAACCGGCTGGAGGATTCATAGTCCTCAAGTGTAATAAGTCTTCAGATCACACTGACAGGAAGACTTAAGTGATGCCTAACACTCTTTGGCTCTGGGTGGTTAGGGCTTTATCCTCGCAAGGAATTCTCTCTCAAAGGCTTCGAGGTGGGTTGCTCTCAAATGACAAAAGCCGTAGTTTAACTCTGAGCAGCCAACCGTTTATGGTTGTAGGGGTTGGGCTATTTATAGCCACTAGGAACCCGACCTGATTTGTCCGAAATGACCCTGGGTCACTAAGGAACTGACACGTGTTCCAACGGTCAGATTTCAAACACACACGGCAACTTTACTTGGGCTACAAGCAAAGCTGACTTGTCCGACTCTGGACAAGATTTGCTCTCATAGTCTTCACTCAAAGACATAGGTTTTGGTTAAGCATCACTTCAGTCATTCTGACCGGTTCTCTTGGACCCCACTTAATAGTACGGTGGTTCCTATGACTCAATAAAGAAGAAAAAGAACTACGAAAGATCCGAGTCTTCGAGCTCCATAGGCTTCATGCGATGTCTTCTCTTGTCATAGTCTTCAATGTGAATATCTTCACATACCACCTTTGACATCAATGTCTTCATACATTTTTAGGGGTCATCTCTGGTAGGAAAACCGAATCAATGAGGGACTTCTACCTGTGTTATCCTGCAATTCTCACAAACACATTAGTCCCTCAACTAGGTTTGTCGTCAATACTCCAAAACCAACTAGGGGTGGCACTAGATGCACTTACAATCTTGCTGCGCTCAGCTTCTGTGGATGAAGTAAACACTCAAAGACTATGGCATTCATATAAAGCAAGTGCCACTCTACTGCGACAACGAAAGCGCCATCAAGATTGCCAACAGCCCAGTTCAGCACTCGAAGACAAAGCACATTGAAATTCGTCATCACTTTCTCAGAGATCATGTTGTGAAGGAAGATATTGATATCATACATGTCAACACTGAAGAGCAATTGGCAGATATCTTCACCAAGCCCTTGGATGAGAAGAGAGTTTGCAAGTTATGGTGTGAGCTAAATATCTTGGAATCCTCAAATGTCCTGTGATCAGGCACACATCCTAACACTTACGCATATTGATGACTTAGATGAGCAACACACGAAGTAAAGTATATCTTCAATCAATGAAGACATACATTCTAAGTGTGAATACATTAATGTGGAATTTGACTTCGGCGCGCCACGATAATTGTGCGCCGTGTCTGGGTCTAATACTTCCTATACGGTGGGTAACGCCACCACCAAATTCTTCTGTTTGAAGTATTTTACCCATGGCGTTACATTTGCTATGTCTTCATATTTTGTTTGTCTTCATTCTCAACTTGTCCTCATGATTATCTTCACTATGTTGGTTTGATTGTCTTTTTCACATATATATATATATATACATATATATACTAGTGTTCTGTCCTCTACAGCATTCACTTATAGCTAAGTCTTCTTGTTGAATCTTTTGAACTAAGTGAATGTGATCGGACCCTAACCTCTCTATGCTTTCTATCTCAAACTCTATCTCTCCAAATCATATGCATTCTCTTGAAACTGTCAAATGTCTTCTCTGCGTCCTTGTCAGCAGAAGATACAGAGACAAACATTAAGTCCGTTTTCAATGCTAATTCCCTCACATGAAACCCGGAGAAGTAGGAACGACCACCCGACAATCCAGGCGTGCGTGGGAATGTGGAACAACCTCCGATATGTTGCATGATGGCCACGTGTCCTTCAGATGTGAAGTGCCAGGGGCACCTGTGTAATAACACTGTGTCGTCCCTGTCCCTATAAATACACGCCTCACCACAGTCATTATCCTTTCTTCCACTCTCGCTCAAACCCTAGCGCCACCGCTAGCCCTCGACGACGCCGGCGACGAAGCGCTTAGCTGCCGCAACCTCTCCAACGCCGTCTTCACGCCGGCCGCGGACATCGTCTTCTCCGCCGCCGGCGTAGGTGTCCTCCGTCTCCAAGTTAGGGCACGGACGATCGAACTGCTCGGCCTCCTCTACCACTCCGTCTAGCAGTTCTTCGTGTGGTAAATAAAACTTCCTTTTTACGGCCCCTTTGATCCTATAGATTCGTCACTTTCTACCACAAGCAGTTTCTGTTCACACAAGTTGGATCTATTTCATACTGCATCTCATAATATGCCTAGTATGTTCACTTATGCTTCACAAAGTAGTTAGATTCCTCACTTGTACTGATCCGTGGATTCGTACAAATCTGGAACCAACTCCTTATCTATGAGTGAATGTCTTCGCACGATGAGGTCAATGTCTTCTAAACTGATTTATCTTCAAAATCTTCTAAGAATGCATATGACCTCTTCCCCTTCCCTCGCACCTTAATGATGTCACAGGTACATGTCCATGGGAGAATCCCTTGGTTCTCATAGTCTGCATTCATTTGCAGAATTCTTACAGCATCATATAAATTCTCCCGAAGCCAGTTCCTGTTTGTCCAGCAAGCGAAAGCCTTTGAAGCCTTTGAACGTATTGAAGCCATTCAGTTTAAAGTTCATGGCTGCAGAGAAATCAGCAAGGAAGGGTGGCAGAAAGCGTCGAGGTGAAACATCAAGAGATCTGCCCGATGACCTCTGAGAGTTGTACAAGACAGATCCAGAAGAGGATTACAATCAGCGCAAGACACGAATCCAATGGATTTGACGATATTGGGCAGAACAGTGGTTCAAGTACAGGTTTGTGACCAAGGAATATGCTGAGAAGAATGCCATCAAGCGACCATGGGGAGACATCCTATATAGAAATCTTCAACCCAGGTCTAGAGATGAAGCCATTGAACAAGGCTTCTATCCCTGCATGGTCCGTGGACCACAGCCTGCGGATGCTGACCCATTGTCAGTGCTATGGTGTCGTGACGACAATCTATTCAAGCACAACTTCCAGTTTGCCCAGAATTCGGCGAAGCAGAACAAGAAGTCATTGGGACTAGACTTCAACCCTGGTCCCTCTGCTCCCCGTGCCGATGGCACCCGCGAAGCTGAACCCAATCTTGTTGGGCCCTTCTACAACCTGGATGGTCTTATCACTCATATCATGGTTCAAGGGACAGCTATGGATGAGCCTGCAGATGACGTTGAATCTGATGAAGCGCCTGCACCGCCGAAGCCAAAGAAATTGAAGCAGCCTAAAGCTTCAAAGCCTACCTCAGCACCAAAAATATCACGGGCGAAGCCACTGGCTACTGCACCTCCTGAAGATAGTGTGCAGTCTGAAGATTTGTCACGCATCTCCAAGCCCTCGAAAGTCAAGATGCCTCTGCAACACACCAGCCAAGAACTGACTGCTGCTGCTATTCTGCGCAACGACGCCATTGATTTGTCCAGCGATGAAGATCTAGCAGATGACGCTCTTGAGCAACTGATCAAGAGCAAAGAAGAAGCTGAAATCTTCAATAATTTGCCTCTTTTTGACGTGGCAATCATCCATAACTTCATTGATGAGTGGTTTGACATGCCCAACCTCAGCTCTGAAGATCTACAACTTCCGATTGGCCTTAGTGTTGCCTTCCATGGCGACATTGCTTCAGAGCTAGCTTTAGCTCAGCGCATCGTTGAACTGAAGCAAAATATCGACTTTGAGAAAGCTCAGTTCAAAAAGCATATGGCCAAGCTCAGCGTGCAAGAGATCAAGAACTTCAAGATTGATAAGACTGAACCTCGATAGCGATATTCGATATGTTGTTGCGGCCCGATCTTTCACGACACTCCACCACCAGCAGTAGCAACCTCTCACCCGCGCACACGATGTACACGAAGTAGAGGGTTTGAACCTTGCAGCCCAGCACGAGAAAACCAATCTTGACAAAGGTACTCACGCGCAAAACAATTTCCACGAAGAGAAATCGCAACACGGAGGTTTTCTAAAGATCCCTCCAAAACTTGATACGGGTGTCTACCCTGAAAAACACATTGTGTCTATTTCATATCAAAATAACCTCCCATTACATTGACGCAATTGGCTTTATATATAGCCTGCACAAACACATACGGTACATGATCTCAAAGAAAAAACAGTAACCGACCAACACCTCACATATGTAACCAGGACAATAAACTAGCACACATAAAAACTCTTTTCTAATTAAACTACCTTTTAAACCTCGGCTGACCCTAAACTTACAACCAAATAATAATGGTGGTGGACCCCAGCCCGTGTCTTTTAATGACATGAAATCACGTACTAACCTCCAACTCTTTCCACATTGAGCACTTTCCTCTTTACGTGGAGGCGGCAAAAACAGAAATAAATATCTGCCTTTTATCTTCTTGATGGATCCCAACAAATCAGCCAATATGTCTCCTGTTTTATTATCTCTGATCAAAGTACGTAACTTGCATGCAAATTCATGAGCAATCCTTCGCCGTTCTATTTCCTTCAAAAGATAAAAGCAAACTCCCTTTGTACTGTGTGTGCATGTACTAGTTTGTTTTAGCATGGACCCAATGATGCACCCGGTCAGCTCCAGGTTTGCTCCTCTAGTTGACTCATGTGTAATTTCCTGATTGGCCAATGTAATTGTCATTTGTCTGAACTTGCTCTGATCGTTACACCATGTTGAATGCATGCATGTAACGGCGACTTGCTCATTAGCGTCTTCGTACTGCAGTATCCAGGTTGAAACATATACATCACCCTCTGAGACTACCACTGGCGCGACGACAACTGGATCCTGAATATTAGCTTGTGTGCCGTCATTGTTGTCGGTACACTTAGAACCGGTCATATCATCCTCCTCCCCTTGAAACAAAACCGTCCTCGGTTTTGAGGCGATCTCTTGAACAATATTTTGATTTGCAGATTGAACGACAACCGTGACAATTTCAGCAGCTTCAACCCTTTTATTGTCTACTTCTTTCTGCTTATTAATCTTCTCAAGATGTTCTTTCCTCCAAGCAATAAAATGGTTGTCTCCCATGGGCACGAGGTCGTACTTCTTTCCCTTCTTGAGGGTATATGTGTGTGTTAGACAATCAAGCATAACATCATGCTCTCTGTACCATGGCTCGCCCAACAATAAGTGACACGAAATCATCGATGCCGAAATCACGTCGCACAAGACCTCACAAAAATATTTTCCCAAAAAAACGGTACCATGGTCTGGTGCATGACAGTGAGCTCTTCATAACCCCAACAAAACGAGTATGGTTGTGGATGTGGTGTCATTGATAGCTCCAACTTCTCTGCCATCTCGATGCTTGCGGCGTTGGTCAAACTCATGTGATCGATCGTCATGGCACACGATCTCTCTCTCACCACCACACGGGTGTGAAAAAGCCCGGCCCAGCGGCCTTCCTCCTCCAACTGAAATCCATAGCTTAACTTACTAAATGATGATGCGCTCGTCACCTTCTCCATAGTGTCGTGAACAACCTTGCTCTGAATACCACCTGATAAGACTGAACCTCGATAGCGAGATTCGATATGTTGTTGCAGCCCGATCTTTCACGACACTCCGCCACCAGCAGTAGCAACCTCTCGCCCGCGCATGCGATGTACACGAAGTAGAGGGTTTGAACCATGCGGCCCAGCACGAGAAAACCAATCTCGACAAAGGTACTCACACGCAAAACAATTTCCACAAAGAGAAATCGCAACACGGAGGTTTTCTAAAGATCCCTCCAAAATTTGATACGGGTGTCTACCCTGAAAAACACATCGTGTCTATTTCATATCAAAATAACCTCCCATTACATTGACGCAATTGGCTTTATATATAGCCTGCACAAACACCTACGGTACATGATCTCAAAGAAAAAACAGTAACCGACCAACACCTCACATATGTAACCAGGACAATAAACTAGCACACGTAAAAACTCTTTTCTAATTAAACTACCTTTTAAACCTCGGCTGGCCCTAAACTTACAACCGAATAATAATGGTGGTGGACCCCAGCCCGTGTCTTTTAATGACATGAAATCACGTACTAACCTCCAACTCTTTCCACATTGAGCACTTTCCTCTTTACGTGGAGGCGGCAAAAACAAAAATAAATATCTGCCTTTTATCTTCTTGATGGATCCCAACAAATCAGCCAATATGTCTCCTGTTTTATTATCTCTGATCAAAGTACGTAACTTGCATGCAAATTCATGAGCAATCCTTGGCCGTTCTATTTCCTCCAAAAGATAAAAGCAAACTCCCTTTGTACTGTGCGTGCATGTACTAGTTTGTTTTAGCATGGACCCAATGATGCACCTGGTCAGCTCTAGGTTTGCTCCTCTAGTTGACTCATGTGTAATTTCCTGATTGGCCAATGTAATTGTCATTTGTCTGAACTTGCTTTGATCGTTGCACCATGTTGCATGCGCGCATGTAACGGCGACTTTCTCATCAGCGTCTTCGTATTTCTGTTGTATCTAGGTTGAAACATATACATCACCCTCTGAGACTACTAATGGCGCGACGACAACTGGATCCTGAATATTAGCTTGTGTGCCGTCATTGTTGTCGGTACACTTAGAACCGGTCGTATCATCCTCCTCCCCTTGAAACAAAACCGACCTCGATTTTGAGGCGATCTCTTGAACAATATTTTGATTTGCAGATTGAACGACAACCGTGACAATTTCAGCAGCTTCGACCCTTTTATTGTCTACTTCTTTCTGCTTATTAATCTTCTCAAGTTGTTCTTTCCTCCAAGCAATAAAACGGTTGTCTCCCATGGGCACGAGGTCGTACTTCTTTCCCTTCTTGAGGGTATATGTGTGTGTTAGACAATCAAACATAACATCATCCTCTCTGTACCATGGCTCGCCCAACAATAAGTGACACGAAATCATCGGTGCCGAAATCACGTCGCACAAGACCTCACAAAAATATTTTCCCAAAAAATGGTACCTTGGTCTGGTGCATGACAGTGAGCTCTTCATAACCCCAACAAAACGAGTATGGTTGTGGATGTGGTGTCATTGATAGCTCCAACTTCTCCACCATCTCGATGCTTGCGGCGTTGGTCAAACTCATGTGATCGATCATCATGGCACACGATCTCTCTCTCACCACCACACGAGTGTGAAAAAGCCTGGCCCAGCGGCCTTCCTACTCCAACTGAAATCCATAGCTTAACTTACTAAATGATGATGCGCTCGTCACCTTCTCCATAGTGTCGTGAACAACCTTGCTCTGAATACCACCTGATAAGACTGAACCTCGATAGCGAGATTCGATATGTTGTTGCGGCCCGATCTTTCACGACACTCCACCACCAGCAGTAGCAACCTCTCGCCCGCGCACACGATGTACACGAAGTAGAGGGTTTGAACCTTGCGGCCCAGCACAAGAAAACCAATCTCGACAAAGGTACTCACGCGCAAAACAATTTCCACGAAGAGAAATTGCAACACGGAGGTTTTCTAAAGATCCCTCCAAAACTTGATACGGGTGTCTACCCTGAAAAACACATCGTGTCTATTTCATATCAAAATAACACCCCATTACATTGACACAATTGGCTTTATATATAGCCTGCACAAACACCTATGGTACATGATCTCAAAGAAAAAACAGTAACCGACCAACACCTCATGTATGTAACCAGGACAATAAACTAGCACACGTAAAAACTCTTTTCTAATTAAACTACCTTTTGAACCTCGGCTGACCCTAAACTTACAACCGAATAATAATGGTGGTGGACCCCAGCCGGTGTATTTTAATGACATGAAATCACATACTAACCTCCAAGTCTTTCCACATTGAGCACTTTCCTCTTTACGTGGAGGCGGCAAAAACAGAAATAAATATCTGCCTTTTATCTTCTTGATGGATCCCAACAAATCAGCCAATATGTCTCCTGTTTTATTATCTCTGATCAAAGTACGTAACTTGCATGCAAATTCATGAGCAATCCTTGGCCGATCTATTTCCTCCAAAAGATAAAAGCAAACTCCCTTTGTACTGTGCATGCATGTACTAGTTTGTTTTAGCATGGACCCAATGATGCACCCGGTCAGCTCTAGGTTTGCTCCTCTAGTTGACTCATGTGTAATTTCCTGATTGGCCAATGTAATTGTCATTTGTCTGAACTTGCTTTGATCGTTGCACCATGTTGCATGCACGCATGTAATGGCGACTTGCTCATCAGCGTCTTCGTATTTCTGCTGTATCCAGGTTGAAACATATACATCACCCTCTGAGACTACTACTGGCGTGACGACAACTGGATCCTGAATATTAGCTTGTGTGCCGTCATTGTTGTCGGTACGCTTAGAACCGGTCGTATCAAAGATCATGCTGCACAAGCTCAAAGAAGCCTTTCTCAAGAAGCGTGAAGAAGCTCAAGGTTCTCATGAGTGCATGAAGAGCCTGGCTGACAAATGTGTGCAAGCCTACAATGAGGCTGAGAAGCGCAAGGCCCTTGGTCGTCCTGGCATCGACCCCAGGATGGCTGCAAAGAAGAAGAAGAAGCCTGATGTGGCCGAACCCGACGCACCAAGGCAGGAAGCACATCCCATTGTCTTCCCAGCTAGCATGACTGGCTCGAAGCCAAAGGTCAGGTCAACCGCTTCAGAACTAAAGAAAAGAGGACTGCTGAGGCTGAAGGGAGAAAGAGGAAACATCATGAAGCCTCTGCTGCTGCTCCCTCCAAAAAGAAGTGCAAGACCAAGAAGGATCAGGCTGCTCCCACAGAGGCCTTAGTTGTTGAACCTATCTCCATGGTTCGCCCTGCCGCTGAACATCAAGAGCGCCAACTGACTGTCCATGAGCCTGCTTCCACAGAGGCTCATGAAGCTAAAGACATTCCAGCAGTTGATCCCACCTCTGCTGAAGACATTGGTCACCATGACAATGTTGAAGATGATGTAGTTCTTCCTCAGATCAAGCACCAACATGTATCATCGCCTGTGCTTATGCACAGTGAACTCATTAGCATTGGTCGTCCTCTGACGCCAATTGCTCAGGATGCATCATGGGCTGATCACCCACAACAACAAGTCACACCACCCCGGCAAGAATAAGATGATGACTTTGAGGCCCAGCCAACTCCATCTCCAGAGGCGTCGCCAGCGTTACGCAGGCTTCGCAAAGGACCAAGGTCTCAAGTCCCTCTTTCGAGCGTTCCAGAAGGAGGAGTGCCCCACCAATCTGTTGCACGTCAAGTGTTTCCAGATGCCACTCCTACTGTGAATGTCTCCGAGTCTGAGGCTAAAGCTGCTGAAGACATTCCGGCTGCATCAGCCGACGACACCCAAGAAGAAGAACATGTCCCTACTCCCCCAACTACTGAAGAAGCTGTTCTCGAGGAGAACATGTCTGTGCCCGACCCTCCAGCTCATCAAGTGGAGGTAGAAAATCTTGAGGCTGCCACCACCAACACAAATGAAGCCAATGACGTTGTCATGGCTGAAGCAAATGTAGAGCCTGCACCAATGCCAGAAGTCAATGAAGCCATTGATGCAACTGCTCCTGAAGCCTCTGCTGTGCAGCCCAATGCCTCTGCCACTGCTCCTGTTCCTGCACCTGCTGCTGGTCCTCAGTTTGATTATCGTGTTGAGCACAGGCCTCAGGTACAGAAGCCAATGCCAAGATTGCCCAGATTTCCAGGTCCTGCATCAGCACCCGGATCCTTTAATTTCAACGGCTTCAAAGTAGACAACACCTTCTTCAATAGCTCCAAGAACCCCTACTCAAGGGAAAGAATATCTTCTGATCGGTTCTGGAGCTATCCGCAGCGAAGTTATTACTCATGCATTCTGTACAATCAAGGTCGCATCTTCCCTCATATGCGTCTTGACTCCGAAGCAATAACTGGTCTGCCCTGTCTGGAAGAAGCTTTGGATTGCTTCAAAGAGGTTGGATTGTTGCCGTTTGTCACCGACCAAGAGCACTGGAATGAAGAGTTGCTGCTCCAATTTTATGCCACTCTTCACATACAAGGCTACAACAGAGATCCGAAGACTTGGGTCCTTGAGTGGATGACTGGAAATGTTCATCATGAAGCCAAAGCCTTTGATATCATTGAGCTCACTGGTCTGCCCACTCCTGGACATCTCTATGAACCTGGCTGTCAGGTTCACAGTGAAGCTATGGAGAGCATCTTTCAGAAGCCTGAACTGAACATGAGTCAGATGCTCAGTATGATGAAGCCTTTGCCTCCAGATGCTGCATATCCTAAGGAGTTCTTTGTTGAAGACCTTGAGTACCTGCCACAGACTATCTATCACATTATAAGGCGAACTCTCTGGCCCATCAAAGGACATTCCCCACATGCAAAACTGGAAGGTGCAATGAAGACTTTGGTCTTCTATATTCTTCACGGCAAATGCTTCAACCACAAGACTTCTTCATCCGCCAACTTGCTGCATCAGGATCTGATCTTTTTGGCTTGAAGTTCTACGCTCGATGGATAATGCGGTTGATTAAACTCCACTCAGCTATCTCATATCAGCCATCTGCTCGCAATCATCGGATCTTTCTGCCTGACGTGGATATGTTCATTGAAGCTATTTATCCAGAGCCTGCCAAGGAGCCTCTTAGTCTTCAGAATGCTGAGCATCAAAGTTTCTCTCAGAACATTGAAGGAGTTGAAGCAGTCACTCGTGTTTATCCTCTGGCTGGTACTACACGTGCACCTCATCGTGCCCTCACTGAAGCCACTGAAAGCACCATTGCCCAATGGCCCAAGAAGCGATCTCGTGTTCTCAATGACCGAGAGCTTCTAGTAGCTCTTCATCAGAAACAGGATAGACATCATGACTGGCTGAAGTGCCAAATGCAAAGCCTCTTGGTGGATGTCAAACGCATTCGAAATCTTGCCACCAAGAATGCCTTTGTTGCCCATGAAACATGCCGGTGTACATGGAAAGGGCTGACGCTTATGTGTTCTGAGGATGATCTTCAAGAGGATGGCTTCTCTGAACGTTTCAAGTTTGACTCCACACCTCCCCGGAGGACTATGCTTCGACGAACTCCATCTCTTGAAGACTCTAAGTTCTCTTCCTCTGCGGCAACTGTGAATGCCAGAGTGATCGAGGACGAAGATGCTGCCACTTCACCGCCCCCTACTTCTGCACGCATCGACACTGCTCTGAGTTCTTCTACACCTCCGAACACCACCGACGACCTTGCTGCTTCGTCTACTCCTCATGGGAACGAGTAGATGCTCTATGTCTTCAAACCTTTTTGGTCCTTACTAACAAAAGGGGGAGAAGCATATGAGTTTGATAGTCTTCAAGCGGGTCCATATGGGCGGTTATTTTATGTTTTGCCTAGTGTTTACAACTCTCGTTTTGATACATTTGGTTCTTTGAGTTGTAACACTTAAACTCGATGGTCATCTGCTACTTATTTTCTATTCTGTGATGCGATGGTAAATTCCGCATGTGCGACGATAAATTCCGCACTTAGATCATTTTGCAGACGTCCATTTTTCATTATCCATGTCATTATCTTCACATACTTTTCATGCATGATGAATTGTCATCATAAGTTGAAGAGGATCTCCACAAGTACAACCTGCCATGTGCATTTGCATTCCAAAAGCAAATTACTTATATGCACATCTTCAGGGGGAGCCCTTGCAACTTATGAAGACAATTCCTTATCCTTTACAATTTCACATATTATATTCCCCGTTGAAAACTTCAACTAGTTTGTCATCAATCACCAAAAACGGGGAGATTGTAAGTGCATCTAGTGCCACCCCTAGTTGGTTTTGGAGTATTGACGACAAACCTAGTTGAGGGACTAATGTGTTTGTGAGAATTGCAGGATAACACAGGTAGAAGTCCCTCATTGATTCGGTTTTCCTACCAAAGATGACCCCTAAAATGTATGAAGTCAAAGGTGGTATGTGAAGACATTCACATTGAAGACTATGACAAGAGAAGACATCACATGAAGACTATGGAGCACGGAGACTTAGATCTTTCGTAGTTCTTTTTCTTCTTTGTTGAGTCATAGGAACCACCGTACTGTTAAGTGGGGTCCAAGAGAACCAGTCAGAATGACTGAAGTGATGCTTAACCAAAATCCTATGTCTTCGAGTGAAGACTATGAGAGTGAATCTTGTTCAGAGTCGGACAAGTCAGCTTTGCTTGTAGCCCAAGTAAAGTTGCCATGTGTGTTTGAAATCTGACTGTTGGAACACGTGTCAGTTCCTTAGTGGCCCAGGGTCATTTCTGACAAATCAGGTCGGGTTGCCTAGTGGCTATAAATAGCCCACCCCCTACAACCATAAACGGTTGGCTGCTCAGAGTTAAAGTACGGATTTTGTTGTTTGAGAGCAACCCACCTCGAAGCCTTTGAGAGAGAATTCCTTGAGAGGATAAAGCCCTAACCACCCAGAGCCAAAGAGTGTTAGGCATCACTTAAGTCTTCTTGTCTGTGTGATCTGAAGACTTATTACACTTGAGGACTGTGAATCCTCCAGCCGGTTAGGCATCGCGTTCTGAGCATCCAAGAGTCATTGTGGATCGCCGGTGAACGAAGTCTGTGAAGGTTTGGAAGTCTACCTTGAAGACTTACCAGAGTGATTGGGCGAGGTCTGTGTGACCTTAGCTCAAGGGGAATATGGTGAGGACTAAGTGTCCTGAGCTGCGTGTTCAGGACTAAGTGTCCGGGACTGAGTGTCCTCAGGTTTAAATACCTATCCGCCCTAACCAGACGTACAACTGTGACCGCAGTTGGAACTGGTCTACCAAACCTTTGTCTTCATCACGCACACTGGTTCTATCCTTCCCATCTCTTTAATTACAGTTGGCTCTTGTGAAGTCAGTGCCTATTTGCTTTATCTATTTGTCTTCACTGTGTACCTGATCCTTACTGCCTAGCTGCTATTAGTCATTGTGGTTTCACTTCATTGAATGCTTAACTATGGTCTGCCTAGTGTAATCTACCTTCCGCTGCATGGTAATAGGTTCATTTCTATCATTTGTCTTCGAAACTTCCATGTTTTGAAGACTTTCATAAATATCGCC
>NC_041384.1:339748713-339749337 GCF_002162155.2 Triticum dicoccoides
CCCTTCCTTCCTTCTCTCTCCCCCTTCCTTTTCTCCTACTCCTACTAGGGAATGGGGAGCGAATCCTACTCTCGGTGGGAGTAGTACTCCCCCTAGGGCGCGCCATAGAGAGGGTCGGCCCTCCCCTCCTCCACTCCTTTATACACGGGGGAGGGGGCACCCCATAGACACACAAGTTGATCTCTTAGCCATGTGCGATGCCCCCCATCCACAGGTTTCCACCTCGGTCATATCGTTGCAGTGCTTAGGCGAAGCCCTGAGCCGGTAGCTTCATCATAACAGTCATCACGTCGTCGTACTGACGAAACTCTCCCTCAACACTCAGCTAGATCTAGAGTTCGCGGGACATCACTGATATGTCTCCAACCTATCTATAATTTTTGATTGTTCCATGATATTATATTATCAATCTTGGATGTTTTATATGCATTTATATGCTATTTTATATGATTTTTGGGACTAACCTATTAACCTAGAGCCCGGTCCCAGTTTCTATTTTTTCCTTGTTTTTGAGTTTTACAGAAAATGAATACCAAATGGAGTCCAATTGACGTGCCAATTTTTGACGTTTTTTATGGACCAAAAGAAGACCCCGGAGTAAAAGAGTTGGGCCAGAAGAATCCC
>NC_041384.1:339749565-339768966 GCF_002162155.2 Triticum dicoccoides
CGTCAGACCTACGCAAAAATTCCTATAAATACAGAAACCTCCAGAAAATAACCTAGATCGGGAGTTTCGCCGCCAGAAGCCTCCGTAGCCACCAAAAACCAATCTAGACCCGTTCTGGCACCCTGTCGGAGGGGGGAATCCCTCTCCGATGGCCATCTTCATCATCCCGGCGCTCTCCATGACAAGGAGGGAGTAGTTCTCCCTCGGGGCTGAGGGTATGTACCAGTAGTTATGTGTTTGATCTCTCTCTCTCGTGTTCTTCATTGGCACGGTCTTGATGTATCGCGAGCTTTGCTATTATAGTTGGATCTTATGATGTTTCTCCCCCTCTACTATCTTGTAATGGATTGATTTTTCCCTTTGAAGTTATCTTATCGGATTGAGTCTTTAAGGATTTGAGAACACTTGATGTATGTCTTGCACGTGCTTATTTGTAGTGACAATGGGATGTCATGTGATCCACTTGATGTATGTTTTGGTGATCAAGTTGCGAGTTCCATGACCTCGTGAACTTATGCATAGGGGTTGGCACACGTTTTTGTCTTGACTCTTCGGTAGAAACTTTGGGGCACTCTTTGAAGTTCTTTGTGTTGGTTGAATAGATGAATCTGAGATTGTGTGATGCATATCGTATAATCATACACACAGATACTTGAGGTGACATTGGAGTATCTAGGTGACATTAGGCTTTTGGTTGATTTCTGTCTTAAGGTGTTATTCTAGTACGAACTCTATGATATATCGAACGGAAAGAATAGCTTTGTGTTATTTTACTACGGACTCTTGAATAGATCGATCAGAGAGGATAACTTTGAGGTGGTTTCGTGCCCTACAATAATCTCTTTGTTTGTTCTCCGCTATTAGTGACTTTGGAGTGACTCTTTTTTGCATGTTGAGGGATAGTTATGTGATCCAATTATGTTATTATTGTTGAGAGAACTTGCACTAGTGAAAGTATGAACCCTAGGCCTTGTTTCAACGCATTGCAATACTGTTTTAGCTCACTTTTATCATTAGTAACCTTGCTGTTTTTATATTTTCAGATTACAAAAACCTATATCTACCATCCATATTGCACTTGTATCACCATCTCTTCGCCGAACTAGTGCACCTATATAATTTACCATTGTATTGGGTGTGTTGGGGACACAAGAGACTCTTTGTTATTTGGTTGCGGGGTTGCTTCAGAGAGACCATCTTCATCCTACGCCTTCCACGGATTGATAAACCTTAGGTCATCCACTTGAGGGAAATTTGCTACTGTCCTACAAACCTCTGCACTTGGAGGCCCAGCAACGTCTACGAGAAGAAGGTTGTGTATTAGACATCAAGCTCTTTTCTGGCACCGTTGTCGGGGAGGTTAGCACTTGAAGGTATATCTTTAGATCTTGCAATTGAATCTTTTTGTTTCTTGTTTTATCACTAGTTTAGTTTATAAAAGAAAACTACAAAAAATGGAATTGAGGGTACCTCGTATGCTTCTCTTTTTAATATCTTTCATGAAAATAAGGATTTCGATAATTGTGCCAAAGTGTTAGAAGAAGAATGCATTAGAATGTTTGGCACTAAATCTTTGAATGATGAGCATGATTGCAATGTTATTAGTATGAACTCATTGAATATCCATAGTACTAATGATGATTGCACTAGTCATGATGAAAATGTCTCTTATAAGCATGTCAACTTTTGTGGAATACATAGAGCTTGCAAGCACACACCAAACAGGGAAGACAGATTTTGCAAGAGGCATAAGTATTTGGAAACTAAATGGTTGCATGAAAGGCTAGATGATTGTGCTGAAAGATTCAATATTTATCGCCATCCTTGTGAACTTTGCAATGAACATGGTCATTTAAAGCTCCAATGCTATTTGTTTCATGGTCGAATCGTGTCCAAAAATTGTGATGACTTGATTTTTCTTTCACATCATAATGAACTTGGTTTGCTTCTGGGTTATGAATAAATGAAACGTATAACTAAGCATATTCCAGAATTTGCCCTTGATAAAGTTCTTGATTTTGATCTAGAGGAGATTTATGTGTATTGTGCGGTGAATTGCATTGAAAATCCTTATATTGCCAATTACATAAAGACAAGAAAACAAATAGAAGTTGAAGAGAATACTAATGAAAGGGAAGAGACTTCCCAATATCCTCCTATTATTTCTTATGATGAATCAGGTAACGAGGAGGAGCCTTCTATTTAACCAATCTCATTATAAGGAGCTCCAAAAAGAGTATTAAACCCACACATGATGTGAAGAATAAAAAAGAAAAGACGGAGAAGCAAAAGTAATAAGGTATTCCTCCCAAATGTTGTTGCTCCTATTACTCATTGTGATGATGGTAATTGTTATATTATTGGTGCTATTCATACTATTAATGATGAGAGTGAGTATGCTTATGATACGAAAAGGCCCAAGCTTGGGGATGCTATGTTTGATGAGAATGACATGTTTGAGAATGTATTTGCTGCAATTAATGTTTGTCCCAGGCTTGGGGATGCTATGATTAATGAAGATGATATTTTTAGTCTCCCAAGTTTTGATGAGCAAATTTACTATGATGATAGCATGCCTCCTATTTATGATGATTATATTGATGAAAGTGGGTTCGGAAGAGTGTAAACTTTAGGAAGTAATGATCCCACTATTTTGGAGGATGTTGAATCTTATTGTGATAATTACAAAAGTGGATTTGGAGAGGTCATGACTTTATTTAGTAATGATTCCACTATCTTGAAAGAGGTTTCAATTGATTATGACTAGTAAACATACACGTCCAATGCACGTACTAACTAATACTCCATATATATTTAGTCAGACATATTTCGAACACCAAAATTTAAATTGTTGCATATGATGAAACAACATAGCTCCGTGTCAAAAGGCAAAAAAGAAAAACTAATTTCAAATATCATACTCCAATAATGGGAACAATCCAAAGTTGCCAATTGAATGGTGTTCATCTCTTGATCAAACAGTGTCACCTTCCATAAGATTTACATTGCAAACCTGGTAGACAAATAAAAGAAAGGGCGACGGTAGGCGCCGGCGCACCGGCCGAACAGTTGGGCCGGTCCAGCCCTGGCCGCCCGATGCAGTGGTAAATACTGTCAGATCTGTTCCCCCGCTTCATCCTCCTCGCAGTCGCCCCCTCCCCCAGAATGAAATTTGGAATGCCCTCGAGCGTCGCCGCTGCCCCGCCACACACCCACAAGAGAGACGAGCGAGCTTGAAGCATCACCGCAGCGCCCTCATCGTCGGTCGCCGCCCTCGCCGGCCGTCCTCGTCACCGGTCGCCGCCCTCGTCCCCCAGTTCCACCCATGTAGCAGCTGCACCCTCTAGTTGGAGCTCCGCGTGGCGATGGTTGTAGCTCGGTGGCGATGCAACACCGCCCATGCCGTCAACTGCCATGCCAGTCTAAAGCTTTTTTTCATGGTCGTTGAAGCTTTTTCCAAGGTTGAAGCTTTTACAAACCAGTTGAAGCATTTTCACACATCGGTTGAAGCTTTTTCCGCACCGCTCGAAGATATTTTTTTGCAGTTGAAGCTTTTATACACGATTTTGCTGCAAACGGCATGAGGAAAATGCTACAAACCAATGGACATTTTTGCTACAACCAAGAAGACGATGAAAGTGTGGCCGGCGACGACCGCCGATGGTTGTAGCAAAAATGACCGCCGGTGGTAGCTTTTTTCGCTGCCGGTTGAAGCTTTTTCCCTCTATGGTAGAAGCTTTTCTGTAAACGATTGAATTTTTTTTTGTTTTGAGCAACGTCTGGGTGAAATCTTCCTCTATTGTTTGATTGAAGCTTTTTTCGTCGAAGGTTGTAGCATTTTTTATAGACGGATGTAGCTTTCCTATATGGCACTGAACGCTTGCAGCTTTTTGTATATCCGGTTGAAGCTTTTCATCTAGAGTTTGAAGCTTTTTTAGCGGTTGCAACACATGGGGGGCTGTGGCGGGGTCTGCAGTGCCTCGCCTGTAGATTCCCTGGGATACGGCGCCCCCCAGCAACGGCTCGCGCTCGACCGGCGCTGCGTTCGGCCGATGCACCGAACGCAAACGTTTCCCTAAAAGAAATCGATATCACAAGGGATCAATCTTCAGAACAATTAAATCTTCATCATAAAAAAAACACTTAAATCTTGTTCGGCTCTATGGACCACTGTAGTGAAGCGGCAAATTATAGATAATACAATGACTGTATCATTTTTCTGATGGAAAAAGAGCAACCTATTATTATCATCATCCAGAGTGTTTGCAATGTCACATGGTTAAGGACGAACAACATTACAACATTGGCAAGCTGACCTCAGGGTGATCCATCTTTTTTCATGCCCATATTGGTCATTTTCACTACACAGGAAGTATATTGGATTCCTTCCCGCAAAAAAAAGTCTATTGGATTCCTGAAGAGCAAACACAACAATTACTTCATCTTCACAGTGCCACTGGGTCCTCAAATAATACAACTTATACCCTGGCATCTTTTCTTTTATACTCCCTCCATCTTAAAATGTAAGACGTTTTTAACACTATAAAACATCTTACATTTCGACACAGAGGGAGTAAGGGAGTATATCTTATGCAGCTATGCTACTAGTTCAGTCTAACTAAATCTGGTCAATTACACAATATGTAAAATATGGCAAAAGGAGCACATACCTTCAGATATTTGCCAGCCAGCTTCAGCCACTAATCTCACCAAGACTGCTTACCATGTGCACCTGCAGCATTTTTCTATATAACAAAAAGTTTTAGAAGACCATGAGATTAGGCATTTCAACCAATTCACTTAGAAACACAGTGAGTTTGTAGCTAATATAGCTTGATGGATTTGTGGAGCCGGTATCGATGGCAAGCCTTGTATACTATGCCTAAGAAAATAACCACAAAACATCTAATTATGCCTTTTTTAGAAAAGGAGGATGACCCCGGGCCTGCATCTGTGAGATGCATGCAACCACTTTATTAACTATTCACAGAGAACTTACAAAGTAATACATCAATATGTCTGAAACCGTCATCTTGGTAACATCCGTCGCTACTCCTATCCATTGATGAAGGGGTGCGGAAAGTGATGTAGGGTGGAACCCTAGATGGCCGATCTTTCACAAAAGGAGCGGATCCCTATGAGGAACACGAAGAACACGAGGGGGAAAACGAGGGGAAACACTAGAGAAACACTCAACCAACAAGAAATAGATCACACATGTGCTAGATCCTCGAAACACAAAGAGAGATACAAGATCCAAAGTCAACAACGGACGATACACTGTAACTGGTTCTTCTCCGTGAGGAGCTCTTGATGGGGCCACCCAAGAGGGGGTCTTGAATCCAAGGGGATCTTCTCCGTAGAGGGGCCGCGGTCTCTCTCGTGGAGTAGATCCGTAATGGATGAGCGTAGCTCTATCTCTCAAATGAGCTATCACAACGCCAACCTAGAAAGGAGGAGGGAGAGGTCTATTTATAGTCTTAGTGCAAATGGGAGGGGAGTGAAGGGGTACATGGGCCTCAGCTTGTAACTGGACACAGCCAGGTACCAGACGTCCGCTGGGGACCGGTCGTCCGGTGGCTCGTGGGCGGCCGGACGTCCGGTAGGGGCCGGACATCCGCTCGATCTGGCTCGGATGCTGGTGTAGCGGATTTCCGGTCTGGACCGGTCGTCCGGTGGCGTCGGACGTCCGCTCGTTTGGCTCGGGTGCAGGGACACCGGTCGTCCGGTCTGGGCCAGTCGTCCGGTGGATCTTCAGGCGTCGGACGTCCGGACCCGACCGGTCGTCCGATGGCTGGAGCTTCTTCGACAGCTCTTCTTCTTGTGTCTTCTCTTCCAGGCTTCCCTCGCGGATGGTGTAGGTGATCCTTGGCTCTTGCACTCCTCCTCGTCATCCGTGAAGCTCCGATAATACCTATGCATGCACGATGGAGGGTCAAGTAGTATACCATCCTCGAAGGGGTCAAGTGAGCACATATAAAGGAGAGGATTAACCTTTATGTATGTGAAGTAGATGTCGCACGTGTCACTTGCCGAATGAACTCTTGACATGGTGATGTCCATAGGATGCTCCGCATCATCCCCTCCCCCTTGGGAAAGATCCGACCTCGGATCAAAATCCAAATCACCATGGGAAAGAGATGGCATCGCCGTGTAGTAGTGGTCGATCACCAAGTTCTCGTCATCTTGAAGCTTGAAATGGGCACTCTTCAATGTCGCACCGTCTCGTGATTCCTTCAAAAGGAGCAAGGAGAACAAAAACACTTGGAAAAACAAATGCGGTTAGCGTTAGTGCAAAACCAAGCATTCAAGAGGTGATTCACCCAACAAGTGTTGTCATCAAGCATAGCATATGGTGTGACAAAGGATTGTGACATGGCCTGTAAGCACATAAATTGAGCACAAAGAAGGACATCATGGAAACAAGCATGTGAATGTGAGGTAGTGATGCAAATATGTGTGACAAGAGAAGAAGCATCTACCTCAAGTTCATAGCAAGCATTCACAAATTGCTCAATGTAAGGTCGATGGTAGGCATATGAATCATTCACAACACCAAGTAAAATGAAGTGTCTAAACACATGGGTCAAGTGCAAGACAATCCAAGCATAACGTGCATGGGGTGCAGTGAATATCGTGTGGCACTCAACACAATGGAAAGAGCAATTGTTCATCATGTGTGAGGCAATCAAGGCAAGCATGTAGCAGTCAATGGGACATGGCATATGTGAAATGATGACATTGTTGCAACCAAACATGTGATAGGAGCAAGTAATCCAAGAATTGGATGCAACACACAAGGCATATATATCATGATGCATGGAATTGTGAAAATGACAAGTGGAAGCAAGATCTCTAACATGTGCGCATGAAAGGGGTCCAAGATGACAAATAAGTCGCATGGTGCAAGCAACACAAGTAGTATGATCCACAATATGCATGTTCATGGTTTGAGGGTTCTCAAAAGAGAAGGATATCACCTTGAAAGCATGTTCTTATGCGTCCTTCACAATGCCAAAGTACAAGCAAGTGCGATGTAGAATCGTTGTGGTAGAAGGTGGTTCGCTCTCAAGAGCTCGGATTGTCAACTCATGTGACGTGGAAGTTGACACGAAGTCCAAGTATCCTACACATGCACACAACAAAAGAAAGAATGTATGTGCATGGTAGATAAACACATCATCCATCATGATGGTTCTCTTCTCTTGCACATAACCATTAGAAGCACAAGTGCGTGAAGAATATGATGCAAAAATGGCAATATTCATGGCACTAGGTATATGGTGCAAAGAGGTAAGACAAGCATGCTTCATAAGGAATATGTCAAAATCTCCAAATATATGTGAGAATGCTATGGGGGCAAACTCATTATCAAGACTAAATGCATAATTGCACTCAATACATGGCAAATCATCTAGCATGAGAGAGGCAACATATGGAGAGATATGACAAGAAGCAATAACAATCATGTCGTGCAAACTAGTGGAGCAAAGATGCAACACACTAGAGGAAATCATGGCAATGATGTCATGTGAGTAAATAATAGGCATAGGCAATGCACATGAGATATCGCAAGCACGAACACAAAGCAAGATCATAGTATAATCATAGGCATGGGTCACAAAGCAAACATGGCAATAATAAGTGATATCTCCACCAAGCTTGCAAATACACATAGAAGTTCTAGAATCAATCATCATGTGTAATGCAAAGTATGGGTCACAAATGCATGGCAAAGGCATATGAATGAGCATATCATGCAAAGTGAACATGGCAAGATGGGCATATAATATGTAATGGACAATAACCCATAGACAAGTGAGGGCCAAGTAGAAGAAATGCGCGAAGTATTTGCTTGAAGAGAGCGGTGGGAAAGGCAATCCATGGGATTCCAAGTCATCATTGCTCTCTAGAGCTCGTTTTGTCAACTCGTGGGATTGCGAGGTTGACAAGAATTCATGGATACCTACACAAAAGAGACACAAACGGAAGAAATTGTGTGTGTGGTAAATGTACACATCATCCATCATGATGTGTATGTGCACATGAAAGTTAGTACAAGATAAGCATCGCTCAAAGAAATTTGATGCATGGTATAAGAACATGTCATCCATCAGGAAAGAATAGTTATTGTGTATAACATGATGGGGATGCAAATTGAGCATACAAGTGTATGGCACATCAATAGCATGTTTATTCATGGGAAGCATATTGTGCACATAAGTATTGGGATCATGCAATGGATGGGAGTGATCAAAATCTCCAAACATGTATGAGGAAACTATGGGGGTCTCCTCGTGAGCAATGTTGGAAACATCATATGGAGAAAATGGACAACATCCAAAACAATGCATACCCGAAGCTAGGTGGTCATGGCATGGCATATGAGATAAATGATGCAAAGGGAGCATATCAATATCATCACAAGAGAAACAAATGCCAATAACCATGGGCTTGTCATCTATGCCATAAGTGCAAATTGGGTTAATTTGAATGGCATATGCATAGTCACTATGAAGAGATTGCAAATATGACATATGATTGATCTCATGCATAGCATATGACAAGTCAAGCGGAATGGCAAACATGATGTGACCGAGAGAATTAGCACAAGAAATCCTATGTAACATGGCATCACAACTAATAGACTCCACATGGCAATCAACATACTCATCATAAATGGGTAAATCATCGCATGGGGAAGTCACACTAGCATGAAGTATGGAAATAGGTTGATCAACATCATGCAAGCAATCAATGTCATGATTGTCCACTAGTGGGACAAGAGCATCACCTTCACCTATGTTACCTTTGTCATTCCACTCAAGTGGTGTAGGTGAGGTGGGAAAGACCAAATGATGGTCAAGATCATCATTGGGATGGAACCATGTGGGGGGTGCATCATATTCCACCATGGCCATCGTCTTGTCCAAAGGTAGGACGAAGTCGTCGAGAATCGGCGCGTCATCATATAAGGGACCTAGCACCAAATGAGAAGACACAATAGAGGTAGAGGTCAAGTTGTTGGTGTTGAAAGTGGCCTCACATGACCTATCAACTATCTCACTCTCTCTATGTGGTGGTTCACTCACTCCCTCCAAATAGGTGCACTCAAACTCACATATGGTGGAGTCACTCATCTCACTCAAGTGGTGGGGGTTGTGGCTCTCCTCACATGGGAATTGTGGCAACACATCACATATGGGGCTAGTGGTGAAGTCACTCTCACTCTCAATATGGTGGCTAAAGTCACTCAAGTCATCACATGTCGCCGTGGTCGAAGGGAAAATCCCATGCTCAACCGTCTCGTAGTCATCGTCGTGGATGAAGGCTGAAGATGGCACAACATCACTCTCGCCGTGGATGAAGTCCGAAGATGGCACATCATCACTCTCGCTTCCTAATATGGAATCATCATCCTTGCTCGCCACCGTGTCGCTCGCCTCCAAAGCTTGGTCCTTGAGGGTCTCCGTAGTCGTACTCGTCGCCGCACCATCTTGAAAAAGAGTCAAAGTAGACTCGGCATCGTCAATGCCACAAAAAGGGATGGCGGTGAAGTCGAACTTGGGAGCATCGTCTTGGAGCTCGTCGGGCTTGGACATCATGGTGGTACTAGCCTCATGCTCGTTCTCATGGAGCTTGGTCGTCGTGAAGTGAGCTTGGGGTGGAGAAACTTTGGCCTTCATAAGTTCTTGTTCTGCCTTGAGAGCACCAATGTAGTTGTCGTCGAGGGACTTGTAGTTCTCGACTAAGATCGTCTTGGAGATGTTGTTGTTCAATCCCATCATGAAGTGGAACTTCATCGAAATGGGGTCGTCCACGCCGGCTCGTCGCAAGGCAATCTTCATCTCCTTGAAGTACTCGCGATGGACTTGGATCCTTGGATGGTGTTCTCCAATTGGCGTTGAAGTTGTTCCGTGTAGGTTGGAGGCACAAACTCTCGCCGCAAAGCTCTCTTTGTCTTGGGCCAACTCATGTCGTAGCTCTCCGAAGGTGTGTGAAGCCACCATGTGGACGCGAAGTCATGGAAGTTCCTTGTGGCGCACTTCACTTGATCTTTAGGAGGAACTTGATGTAGCTTGAGGTAGTTGTCCATCAAACGCTCCCACTCGAGATACTCCTCAGGTTCTTGAGTGCCATAGAAAGGAATCGCGTGGTCGATGTCGGCTCAAGGAAGTCGCGGACTTGAGCTTGGGGAGCTTCTCTTGAGCTTAGTCTTGAGGTGCTTGTTGGCGAAGATGCCATATATCCGAAGGCGAAGATGCCTTGAAGTCGCTTGGCGAAGATGCCAAAGTGGTTGGTGTAGTCGTAGCTCCGTCTTGGGGGTGCTTGTCTCGCGGTCTTCTCTTGTGGTCATGAAGTTTGGACTTGGCGTGAAGTAGGGCTTGTTGTGACTTGTAGGTAGGCGCATCTCGAGCATCTTCATGATGATGTTGTCGCTGTCGTGCTTGAGCTCGATGTAGATGTCGTTCGTCGTCGTCGTGCACATGTTGCTTGGAGGTGACTTGCCCTTCATGACGAGGTGGATCACAAACGTGATGGTGGTCGCCATGGAGATGTGGACGAGGACGACTTGCGCTTGCATCATTTTTGCGCTCCGAAGACTTGTGACTTGAACGTCGCCGCCTTGAGGATGATGAAGGGGAAGAACGGTTGATCAACAATGTCCGAATCTCCTGCATCCTTGCATCTTGCTCCTCCTTGTGTGCGGAAAGCTTGTTGTTGATGTAGTTGTACATGTCGTCTTTGTTGTGGAAGACCGGAGATGAAATGCCTTGCCTATCCATCACAAGATTCGAGCCAATATGAGTGGAGAAAGAGAAGAACGAATATCAAATGTACCTTGACCAAAGTTGAAAGTGGATCAATGATCACTCCAATGTGGACAAGGAAATAGCACAATTGGTACCAATTCTTGTCGGTTTCTCGCACCTACACAAGTAAGGCTTATGGTGGAGCTCGGTGAGGATAGTGGCACAAAAATTTAATGTAAAATGTTAGCAAGAGTCAATAATGTTGAAAGAGATTCACAAATTCGCAAGTGAAATAAGTAGACCAATAGCAATATGTGGCACACGGAAACACACACACGGATAGATAAATGGGGTCGTGCAACCAAGGATGAGCACAAAATGTGGAATCCACGAAAAACGCTCGTGTTGCACAACTCAAGAGAGACGCTAGCACGATTGCTCTATAGGCGGATACGACACTTGTGCACAACCTATAAGATGCAAAATGGATAACTTTCTATCCCAAGTATGCTATGTATGTATGGTTCCTGGTGTTTCTCACAAGGTGATCCAAGATGATCTTATATGCAATGTGGTATGATGCTATGGCACTTGCTTACAAGCTTTTTGTTCACTCTTTTTCTTTGCTTAAAAGCTTATTCTCTCTTTTTTGTAAGGCCACTTTGCGAAATGCACAAACCAAGGTAGCAATTGTATATATGCGGGAACAAACTTGAGGCACACGAGATGATATGATACCAATATGATATGGTATTTATGCAATGTATGGTGTACATCACTAATGTGCACAAGTAACGTTGCCGGCAATACTCAAATGGCTAGTCTCGATAGGCAAGTAACGCAAAATGGGCTAGGGGTTATCAATGCAATGACAAGGGAATATACAATGGAGGGATACCACGATATCAAGATGATATGGAGGTTACCGTCCGTGGCGATGATGAGTGGCGGTGATCTTGATGGAGATACCAAGATGATGGAGACTCGTCCCTAAGTAGCCGAAACACCTTAGGAAACGGAAAAACCGCGAACTCAAAATCTCAAACGTCAAATGGTGGTAGCGGGATGCGGTGGTGTTGCACTAGGCAATGCGGAAGTGGAGGTTATGGTGGTGGACTATACACGGTGTCGGAGTTGAAAGCACGATCCCTAAGTAGCCGAAACACCTTAGGAGACACAACTCACAACACAAACAAAATTGGGTTAAGTTGGGGTGGCGGAAGTGTATAGTGGTCAAGCCTATGCGGAAGTGGTGGTGGTGGTTGAAGAAGAAGCAACCGTCCCTAAGTAGCCTAGACACCTTAGGAGACTCAGATCACTCCTCTAGCAACCACTAATGCGATGGGGAACAAAATTGGTTAGGTTGCGGAAGGCTATGGTGGTGTAACGGATGATATGGTGGAGGGCCTAGCCAAACTTGCCAAATTTCGGAAAAGTTGATGGAGTCAAATGACTTTGGTGGTATTTTTGTGGGAAGGAGGATGTCAAGAGCTTCAAAACGAGCTAAAGAACGTCAAAATCGGAGTTCGGATGAATTAGTTATGGCCGAAACAAAAATCAGCCGAAGTCAATTTTTACAGGTAGCGAACGTCCGGAAATGGACGGATGTCCGGTCGCCGGACGTCCGGTCGGGTCGGAAATCCGGTGATTCTGCTCGGGCTAGGGGGGTTCCGGTCGTCCGGTGGATGACGGACGTCCGGTCATTCCAGGGGCTCCGGACGTCCGGTAAAGTGACGGTCGTCCGGTGGTCGGGGTCAACGCGAGATTTCAGATCCGGGACGCGATTTTGGGCAGAATTTGGGGATTTTGGGGTCAAAATTGATGAGATTTCGTGGATGGAAAGTGGGGAAAATTGGGGAAATGCTACATCCACTCGAAACCAAGCAAATCCATGGATCAAAATCGACAAAACATCATCAAAACCAACAAATCACAAAAAAAAATTGGGGCTATTTTTTGTGGGGATTTTCGAATTATGACGAAATCAAGCAAAAGAAGGCTAGAAAACGGTGGGGGAGGCTCCGAAATCATGATCAACGTGGCTCATGATACCAAGATGATGTAGGGTGGAACCCTATATGGCCGATCTTTCACGAAAGGAGCGGATCCCTACGAGGAACACGAAGAACACGAGGGGGAAAACGAGGGGAAACACAAGAGAAACACTCAACCAACAAGAAATAGATCACATATGTGCTAGATCCTCGAAACACAAAGAGAGATACAAGATCCAAAGTCAACAACGGACGATACACGATAACCGGTTCTTCTCCATGAGGAGGTCTTGATGGGGCCACCCAAGAGGGGGTCTTGAATCCAAGGGGATCTTCTCCATAGAGGGGTCGCGATCTCTCTCGTGGAGTAGATTCGTAATGGATGAGCGTAGCTCTATCTCTCAAATGAGCTATCACAACGCTAACCTAGAAAGGAGGAGGGAGAGGTCTATTTATAGTCTTAGTGCAAATGGGGGGGGAGTGAAGGGGTACATGGGCCTCAGCCTGCAACTGGACACAGCCAGGTACCGGACGTCCGCTGGGGACCGGTCATCCGGTGGCTCGTGAGCGGTCGGACGTCCGGTAGGGGCCGGTCGTCCGCTCGATGTGGCTCGGATGCTGGTGTAGCGGATTTCCTGTCTGGACCGGTCGTCCGGTCGCCGGTCGTCCGGTGGCGTCGGACGTCTGCTCGTTTGGCTTGGGTGCAGGGACACCGGTCGTCCGGTGGATCTTCAGGCGCTGGACGTTCGGACCCGACCGGTCGTCCGGTGGCTGGAGCTTCTTCGACAGCTCTTCTTCTTGCGTCTTCTCTTCCGGGCTTCCCTCGCGGATGGTGTAGGTGATCATTGGCGCTTGCACTCCTCCTCGTCATCCGTGAAGCTCCAACAATACCTATGCATGCACGATGGAGGGTCAAGTAGTATACCATCCTCGAAGGGGTCAAGTGAGCACGTGTAAAGGAGAGGATTAACCTTTATGTATGTGAAGTAGATGTCGCACGTGTCACTTGCCGAATGAACTCTTGACATGGTGATGTCCATAGGATGCTCCGCATCAGAAAGTATGGGCCGAATACCTAGACCTCTCACCTAAGCAAATATTCATGTGAAAATAGAAGTTTTGAAAACCGTAAAAACCATAGGACAGACAAACTGTACCAAGACTAAGCCAATTAACTATTTTTCATCATCATCACTCCAAAAGCCTCGGTTCTTTCCACTTTCCTTAGTTCTTGTGAATTTATGGTCAATGCATAATGGTCATAATTTGGTGCACATGATAATGACATTCTACCATGATATAATAAAAATAATACCCCAGCCTGAAACTAACCTTATCGTGGTCATGTCACTTGTCCACCAGTTGTAGCCTCATTCTTTTCCTGTAGCTAAAATCCTGGCCTCCAAGTCCACTACATGCTTGCACCATAGCACCATCCACAAGCTATCGTGCTCCTTCCATTGCGAGGAAACATGAGAAAAATATAAGGAATGAACTAAGGGAAGTTTAGTTCAACATCCTCTTTCTAACCTTTTCGAAAGAAAACATCCTCTTCCTAATGGAATCAGTAGCCTCAAAAGAGGACCAGCCTATAACAGGAATAATAACTATGAATGCATAAAAACAAATCCCCTTTGTCAATAAACAGTTTGTCTGTTTATCATGGTAGTTCTGCAAACTGAAGTAAGCCCCTCTACAATAAAACTAAGCATTAACAGTTCAACTTGCAAACTGAAGTAAGCCCCTCTACAACAAAACTAAGCATTAATAGTTCAACTTGCAAACTGAAGATGTTGACCCATCAACCTAATCCATCACCAGGCTAGAATATTAATTACCAAAAATCATGAACTAAATAGATTTGGTAACATCATAATTTTCTTAACTCTATCTGAACACTTAAAAATATTGTAGGAATAACTCATGTGCTCTTTGTATCGCTAGATATATTCAAAGTAAATAAAACCCAACCCAAAAGAAAAGGAAGCTCTTGGCCCATCATTCTGACTTATAAAGCAAGGCTGACATAAACAACCATGATGTTTAGGCTAAGCATTCATAAAAATGGTGTACAATACTGAAGGTCTTGACATTCAGCATAAATAACAGTGTCGATTGAAGGTGTAGAGATGACAAGTACGCAAGGAAGACATCATTTAGGTACAGTGATGACAAGCATGAGTAGTCACTATATGTGCTAATCTAGACTGCAAATTTACAACTATTACATGAGAAGATAATAACTGGTAAAAAATGTTAGGCCACAAATGAAGGCTTCTGACACGTTCACATGAACAATCTGGCAACACCAAATCCTAGCAATTTCATTAACTATTCAAAGGTTGCATTCAGATAAGCAACTCGACCAAATAGAATTCCATACCCATTAATTCAGCCACGGGAAAAAATGTTAGATCACGGATAAAGTTCCAGAACAATTTTAGCTAAGTAATCATCATAATTATTTTGTGAGCCTTAGCCTAACCTAGCTTGAGCTTCTGGTTTTGCAATGCAGTATATAAAAAATAACCAAGATGAGAGATCCCGGTATCCAGAGCCATTATTTACTAAAGTGAAGGTATGACTGAATGATTCAGTTTCAGAGGAATTATTTCTAGAGCCCCAAGATAGTTAGCACAACGGGTTCTATTCTACGCCAGGGAACTATGAATGATCCAGTAATTTACTGTATTCTTGTTAGTCTCTTAGTATTGTCTGATCCTCGATAAAAAACAAAGTTCCCTTTAAAATCCATCCAAAACAGAATTTACCAACACCCAGATTACAGTCTTGTGCGTCACGCATTCTTGAATAATTTAAAATCGTCAACTGTAGAAAACAAGAGCAATGTGGTAAGCAGGCCTGCTTATTAGTGAAGATGTCCATCATCTAGCTTTGCTCTGCAATCTATATGGTTTAGGGATTCTGAAATGGAACTAAAACAAAACATAGTGAAAACTTACTTGATGGTAAACGGATAACGACAGCGTGACTGTACATATTGTTCATAGGATCCAGACAACAACCTGATTTGGAATATATCATCAATAATTGTTCTTTCAGACCAAGGACAAACTATGCAGGGGAATGCTTGTGCAAATTATAAGTGTCAAGCAGATCAAGATAGAAGGTGCAGTCAAGTGCAGTTGAGATTCAAAGTCGTATTCAGCAATCTGACGGCAGAAGCAAAACAAAGCCGTTTCGTCGTACCTGAGGTTGCCTGCACAATGAAAGAACTGTAATGGATTATCAACTTCTGAACCTAGATAAAAAATTATTCACGAATCACTTGTTTAGAGTTTGGATCCTTTCCAATGTAGACATTAATAATAATGTTCTACGATCCTGTGCATATAGAATAATAATTTTCTACGATCCTGTGCATATGGTTTAGTAGTCAGCATGTTGGTTTCTAGTCACACTGAACATATAGAAACGCATCACCGTGCTGATTCCTTTGGAGTTGTTGCCTATGCAGCTTTGTGTGCTCCCTTTCAATGGTTCAACATGGATAGGATTTAAACAAATCTCAGTGTTAAATCTAGCAAAAAACTGAAACAAAATAAGATCATATATGGATGACACGGAGAGCTGTGAGAGACTGAAATAGAGAGGGCTAGCTATAGCTATATAGAGAGGTCAATTAGGGGAACTCATCGAACATTTGGTGGCATCGGCATGCTGCCATGGTGCTGGAGGGAAGAGGCTAGGCAATGCGTCTCACCATAGAGGAGTTCCGCATCCTCGGTTGTGCGAGGAACGACAGCAACGGCATCTGCGTCGCTGACCACGAGGAGGAACGACCGCTGGGGAATATGTGCCTGACGCGAGGTCGAGGAACAAAGGCCAAGAATTGAATGCCCAATCAGAGAAATCCATCTTCATGGTCGAGCCCGCTGTGTCTCAAGCCCACCGCGGCTTGAGGAGGAGATGGACCTTGCCCCTGTTGCCGCCGACGCAGGCCGCGCTGCCTCTGCTGCTCGATGGTTGAGATGGACCCCGCTGCCGCCAACTCAGGCTGAGCCCGCTGGGTCCCGCGCTGTTGCCGCTGCTTGATGGAGGAGAGACCCCTTTGCTGCCGATGCAGGTCAGGTCCACTGCGTCCCGCTGCGCCGCCGCTGCTCGACGGAGGAGATGAACAGCGGCATTGCCGACACAGGCGGGCTGGGTCCCGCGCTGTCGGCGCTGCTTGAGGGATGAGAGCGACCCGGGCTGTGGGAGGACGGGGCAGCGGCGGTGGAGGAGCAGGAGGCGGCGTGCGGCGCGGCGCGGCGTGGGAGGAGCAGGAGGCGGCGTGCGGCGCGGCGCAGCGTGGGAGGAGCAGGAGGCAGCATGCGGCGCGGCGCGATGGGAGGAGGGGGGCGTGCGGGTGGGCGTGCGTGCGTGGGTTGTGGCGGTTTTTTTTCTTTTTGGAACGGTGGGCTTAGCGATGCATGGATTAGTGGTGGCTTAATGCGTGGCTTGTAGTGTTAAACATGAAAGGATTATGGACCATTAGATTTGATAGATGAATGGATTATATTGTTTGGATCTGCTCATCTCTTTCTTTTATAGTGGTAGTAGACGAGAACAAAGTTGCTACTTATGATAATTATTGTGATGACCTTATGCTATAAAAAGTAGTGATGATTATATTTATAAAACTTTTCATGATTATGATTGCCCCTTTTCTAAACATTGCTCTTTTAATGTGGAAACAATTTATAGTATTCGAGTTTCTTATGATACTCCCACTATTCCGAAGGAGAAGAATTTTGCTTATGTGGAGAGTAATAAAAATTTTATACTTGTAGATCAGAAAAAGAATGCTTTATGTGATGGTTATATTGTTGAATTCATTCATTATGCTATTGAAAATTATTATGAGGGAGGAATATATGCTTGTAGGAATTGCAATAATATCGAGTTTCCTCTCTATGTGCTTAAAGTTTTAAAGTTATGCTTGTTTTGCCTTCCTATGCTAGTTGATTATTGTTCCCATAAGTTGTTTAATCAGAAAATCTCGATGCATAGGAAGAGGGTTAGACTTAAATGTGCTAGTCATATTCTTCATGATGCTCTCTTTATGTTTCAATTCTTATCTTTTATGTGAGCATCATTAAAATCATCATGCCTAGCTAGGGGCGTTAAACGTTAGCGCTTGTTGGGAGGCAACCCAATTTTATTTTTTGTTCTTTACTTTTTGTTCCTGTTTAGTAATAAATAATTCATCTAGCCTTTTTTGATGTGGTTTTATGTTTTAATTAGTGTTTGTGCCAAGTAGAACCTTTGGGAAGACTTAGGGGAAGTCTTTGCGATCTTGCTGTAAAAAACAGAAACTTAAGTGCTCACGAGATTAGCTGCCATTTTTTACTGGAGAGTGCGATTAGGTTAATTATTTTTAAAGATGATTAATATAAAAATTCCTCATGTCCACCTATTTATTTTCAGAATTTTTGGGGTTACAGAAGTATTCGAAACCTACAGATTACTATAGACTGTTCTGTTTTTGACAGATTCTATTTTCTGTGTGTTGTTTGCTTATTTTGATGAATCTATGTGTAGTATCAGAGGGTATGAACCATAGAGAAGTTGGCATACAGTAGATATTAAACCAATATGAAATTAGAATGAATTCACAACAATACCTAAGTGATGATTTATTTTCTTATACTAACGGAGCTTACGAGTTTTCTGTTGAGTTTTGTGTTGTGAATTTTCAAGTTTTGGGTAAAGATTCGATGGACTACAGAATAAGGAGTGGCAAGAGCCTAAGCTTGGGGATGACCAAGTGTAACACCCCGGATATGACTTTCCCAATTTGTACTCCAACTCTTGTTGTTTCCGGCCTTAAGTTATTTTATTTTCTCGGGTTCGGGTTTTTGTCTCCGTGTGTTGTTGTCGTTGTCATGCATCTCATATAATGTCATCATGTGCATTGCATTTGCATACGTGTTCATCTCATGCATTCGAGCATTTTCCCCGTTGTCCGTTTTGCATTCTGGTGCTTCGTTCTCCTCTGGTGGTCATTTCTACCTTTCTTTCGTGTGTGGGGTTTAAACATTTCTGGATTGGACCGAGACTTGCCAAGCGGCCTTGGTTTACTACCGGTAGACCGCCTGTCAAGTTTCGTACCATTTGGACTTCGTTTGATGCTCCAACGGTTAACCGAGGAACCGAAAAGGCCTCATGTGTGTTGCAGCCCAACACCCCTCCAAGTTGGCCCAAATCCCACCAAAACCCTCTCCATCATCTAGAGCGTTCGATCATGATCGTGTGGCCGAAAACCGCACCTCATTTGGACTCTCCTAGCTCCCTCTACCTCTATATAAAGACCCCCTCCTCCAAATTCGCGGATCCTCTCTCCCTAACCCTAAAAAAATCAGCTCCGCCGCCATCGGACACGTCCGGCCGCAACCGGACGCGTCCGCCCGATCCGCCGCCACCTCTCCCATCGCTCCACGTGGCAGGCGTTGCCGCCCCCGCGCCACCGGCCCGGCGAGCCTGCGGGAGGCCTTCCCGGCCCGGCTCCCACGCGCCGCCCGCCCGCGCGCCTCTTCCCCGACCCGGTCGCCGCCGGCCACCTACGCCTCGCTGCGCCGCCGTGGGCGCCATCGCCGCCCGGCGCCGCCTCCTCGTTCCGGCCGCCCCGCCGCGCCGCTTCGCCGCGCCTC
>NC_041384.1:339769067-339814458 GCF_002162155.2 Triticum dicoccoides
CGCCGCGCCTCCGCCGCCCGGTCTCCACCGCGCCGGCGCGCGCCTCCCCGCCGCCCAACGCCGCCCCGACGAACTCCGGTCGCCGTGCCCCAAGTCCGGCGACGCCCCGCTTCGCTCCGGTGAACAGTGCTTCTCCGGCAAACCTCGTAGTCCGTGCCCCGGATCTGGATCTGAGATCCGTTTCGGGTTGACTTTCTTCCGAAACCCTAGTTCATATTGCCATGTTCATCGCGTCGTAACTTTGCTTCCGTAGCTCCGTTTTGGGTATATAGCATATCAAAATGTTCGTCTCAGAGAGTACATCATTTCATCTCATTGCATCATTTTCATTTGAGTTTATCTTGATGCCCGAAATGCTGTTAGAAGAGTGCTACTTGAGATAATTATCAGATCTGCTGCTCCATTTAGCTATTTGTCATTTTTGCCATGATTATTGTGTGCATGATATGCCCATGAGCTCTACATATGTTTTGTTAAGGGTTTTGCCATCTTTCGAGAGGTGCAACCCATGTATTTTTGTGATGTGTGTGGTGACTAGCACAAGCTTGCAAAGTGAGGCACTTGGTAATGCTGATTTCAGGGACTTAGCATTTCCACCAAGTCCTTGAGCTGTTTATCTCATATGGCCATATGTTCATGTTGTTTCCTAGTGATCCGTGCCTCTTTTGAGGATGATCAGTAAGGATATTTTGTTAACCTTGTAGTGCTCTATCCATCCATGTCTTTGTTTGCAATTATGGAGCACCCTAGCTTGAGTCAATCGAGCTCTACTTTTGCTACTTCGTGAATTTGGGCAGATTGTCTACTTGTTAGCGATTTTGCCGAGGGTGTTGTAGTTGATCCGTGCATGCTACGCTATTGTTCTTGCCATGTCTAGCTTGCATTTTGTGTATTCTTGATGGGTGTATGCTTAGCTTGTCATGACATGCTTTGTAGTGAGTGCATCGAGCTCGTAAACATGCCTACTTGATATCTGTTTCAGCTTGCTCCAGTTTTCACTAAGTCTGAGAACTGATTATGTTTTTGCCATGTTCACATGCTTGTAATTGTATTTTCTGATCCCTTTTGACTCAAGGTCACTAAGGGACTTTTTTTAAGCTCTTTGAGTAGCTCCATGCCATGCTTTACTTTGCCATGTTCAGGTCCTGTAGCATATAGTTTTGTTGCTTCCAAGAGTGCTATCTGATCTGAAATTCCAGACAAGTGTTAATTTCACTAAGTCTGAGATCTGTTTACCATATGCATTTTTGCCATGCTTGTTTGAACCTGTTAATGGATGAATTGACCGTAGCTCAGTGCTAGACTTTTGTTAAGCATCATGAATGCATCCCTGCCATGTATTTTTATGCCATGTTGAGTGCTGTAGCATGTTCATCTCATTGCATTTAGATGGCTACTTGCTGTAAATCGCAGACCGGTGTCATATTTGAATCGCTTGCCATTTCCAAACCGTAACTCCGATTCCGGCGTTCTTTATATCGTTTTCAAGCGATTTCATCTCATATTTCCAGTGGCACACTTGGATTCCCAATTTGAGGCCAAGTTAATGCATTCCTTGTCAAATCTTGCATATGCATCCCGCATCGCATCCCGCATAACATACCATCTTTGCATCATATTGTTTGAGCTTTGCACGTGGTTGATTGTGTTCCGTTTGCTTGTTTGTCTTGTTTGGGTAGAGCCGGGAGACGAGTTCGCTAACGAGGAGCCCATTGAGTTTGCTTTCGAGGATCCAGTCAACTCTGACAACTTTGCAGGCAAGATGATCATACCCTCGAAATCACTACTATCTTTGTTATGCTAGATTGCTCGCTCTTTTGCTATGCCAATGCTTCGATGCCTACCACTTGATTTCAAGCCTCCTAAATTGCCATGTCAAACCTCTAACCCACCTTGTCCTAGCAAACCGTTGATTGGCTATGTTACCGCTTTGCTCAGCCCCTCTTATAGCGTTGCTAGTTGCAGGTGAAGATTGGAGACCGTTCCTTGTTGGAACATTATTTACTTGTTGGGATATCATTATATTATCTTGATATCTTAATGCATCTATATACTTGGTAAAGGGTGGAAGGCTCGGCCTCTCGCCTAGTGTTTTGTTCCACTCTGGCCGCCCTAGTTTCCGTCATATCGGTGTTATGTTCCCGGATTTTGCGTTCCTTATGCGGTTGGGTTATAATGGGAACCCCTTGATAGTTCGCCTTGATTAAAGATTTTCCAGCAATGCCCAACCTTGGTTTTACCTTTTGCCACCTAGACTTTTCTTTTCCCTTGGGTTTCCGGAGCCCGAGGGTCATCTTATTTAGACCCCCCCCCCCGGGCCAGTGCTCCTCTAAGTGTTGGTCCAACCGAGCGATGTCCGGGGCTACCAGGGGCAACTCTGGGCTGGCCTACCCGACGTCTGGCTCATCTGAGTGTGCCCTGTGAACGAGATATGTGCAGCTCCTATCGGGATTTGTCGACACATTCGGGTGGTGTTGCTGGTCTTGTTTTAACCTGTCGAAGTGTCTTGAAGAACCAAGGTACCGAGTCTGATCGAAACGTCTCGGGAGGAGGTCTATTCCTTCGTTGACCGTGAGAGCTTGTCATGGGCTAAGTTGGGACTCCCCTGCAGGGATTTGAACTTTCGAAAGCCGTGCCCGCGGTTATGGGCAGATGGGAATTTGTTAATGTCCGATTGTAGATAACTTGAACCTTAATTTAATTAAAATGAATCAACTGAGTGTGTTACCGTGATGGCCTCTTCTCGGCGGAGTCCGGGAAGTGGACACGGTGTTGGAGTAATGCTTGCGCAGGTTGCTCTCTAGTTTCTCGCTCGTGCTTTGCCTCCTCTTCTCGCTCTCTTTTGCGAACAGGATAGCCACCATATATGCTAGTCGCTTGCTGCAGCTCCACATATATTTTTACCTCGCCTTACCTATAAGCTTAAATAGTCTTGATCGCGAGGGTGCGAGATTGCTGAGTCCCTGTGGCTCACAGATTACTATTACACCAGATGCAGGGCCTGATGATTTCGCTCCAGGTGACGCGCTCGAGCTCAAGTGGGAGTTTGACAAGGACTCTCAATGATACTATGTTTCCTTTCCTGATGATCAGTAGTGGTGCCCAGTTGGGGGTGATCGGGACCGTGTCGCATGTTGGGTTATCTTTTATTTTGGCGCCGTAGTCGGGCCATGAGTGTTTGCATGATGTAATGTTATTTATGTACTTGATTGACGTGGCGAGTGTAAGCCAACTATGTTATCTCCCCTTTTATTATCTATATATTACATGGGATGTTGTGAAGATTGCCTAATTTGCGACATATGCCTTCAATGCGATTATGTCTCTAAGTCGTGCCTCGACACGTGGGAGCTATAGTCGCATCGAGGGTGTTACACCAAGGCACCCCAAGGTAATATTCAAGGACAACCAAGATCCTAAGCTTGGGGATGCCCCGGAAGGCATCCCCTCTTTCGTCTTCGTTCATCGGTAACTTTACTTGGAGCTATATTTTTATTCACCACATGATATGTGTTTTGCTTGGAGCATCTTTTTATTTTCTTTTGTTTTGCTTGTTGTTTGAATAAAATACCAAGATCTTAAATTCTTAAATGTTAGAGAGTCTTCACATAGTTCCATAATTATTCAACTACTCATTGATCTTCACTTATATATTTCGGAGGAGTCTTCCATTGCTCTAGTGCTTCGCTTATATCTTTTTAGAGCACGGCGGTGGTTTTATTTTGAAGAAATAGATGAACTCTCATGCTTCACTTATATTATTTTGAGAGTCCTAAATAAGATGGTAATTTGCTTTGGTTATGAAACTAGTCCTAATATGATGGGCTTCCAAGATGGGTATTATAAAAACTTTCATATAGAGTGCATTGAATACTATGAGAAGTTTGATACTTGATGATTGTTTTTTGATATATGAAGATGGTGATATTAAAGGCATGCTAGTTGAGTAGTTGTGAATTTGAGAGGTACTTGTGTTAAAGTTTGTGATTCCCGTAGCATGCACGTATGGTGAACCGTTATGTGATGAAGTCGGAGCATGATTTGGTTATTGATTGTCTACCTTATGATTGGCGGTCGGGGACGAGCGATGGTCTTTTCCTACCAATCTATCCCCCTATGAGCATGCGCGTAGTACTTCGTTTTGATAACTAATAGATTTTTGCAATAAGTATGTGAGTTCTTTATGACTAATGTTGAGTCCATGGATAATACACACTCTCAGCCTTCCACCATTTCTAGCCTCTCTAGTGTCGCGCAACTTTCGTCGGTACCATATCACCCACCATTACCTTCCTCAAAACAGCCACCATACCTACCTATTATGGCATTTCCATAGCCATTCTGAGATATATTGCCATGCAACTTTCCACCACTTCGTTGACACGCTTCATCATTGTCATATTGCTTTGCATGATCATGTAGTTGACATCGTATTTGTGTCAAAGCCACCGTTCATAATTCTTTCATACATGTCACTCATGAGCCATTGCACATCCCGGTACACCGCCGGAGGCATTCATATCGAGTCATATTTTATTCTAAGTATCGACTTGTAATTCTTGAGTTGTAAGAAAATAAAAGTGTGATGGTCATCGTTATTAGAGCATTGTCCCATGTGAGGAAAGGATGACGGAGACTATGATTCTCCCACAAGTTCGGATGAGACTCCGGACGAAAAAATAGGCCATAAAAAAGGAAGGCCCAAAAACAAAAAACAAAAAAAAATGAGAGAAAAAGAGAGAAGGGACAATGTTACTATCCTTTTACCACACTTGTGCTTCAAAGTAGCACCATGATCTTCATGATAGAGAGTCTCCTATGTTGTCAATTTCATATACTGGTGGGAATATTTCATTATAGAACTTGGCTTGTATATTCCAATGATGGGCTTCCTCGAAATGCCCTAGGTCTTCGTGAGCAAGCGAGTTGGATGCACACCCACTTAGTTTCTTTTTGAGCTTTCATACACTTATAGCTCTAGTGCATCCGTTGCATGGCAATCCCTACTCGCTCACATTGATATATGTTGATGGGCATCTCCATAGCCCGTTTATACGCCTAGTTGATGTGAGACTATCTTCTCCCTTTTTGTCTTCTCCACAACCACCATTCTATTCCACCTATAGTGCTATATCCATGGCTCACGCTCATGTATTGCGTGAAGATTAAAAAGTTTGATAACATCAAAAGTATGAAACAATTGCTTGGCTTGTCATCGGGGTTGTGCATGATTTAAATATTTTGTGTGATGAAGATAGAGCATAGCCAAACTATATGATTTTGTAGGGATAGCTTTCTTTGGCCATGTTATTTTGAGAAGACATGATTACTTTGTTAGTATGCTTGAAGTATCATTGTTTTTATGTCAATATTAAACTTTTGTCTTAAATCTTATGGATCTGAATATTCTTGCCACAATAAAGAGAATTACATGGATAAATATGTTAGGTAGCATTCCACATCAAAAATTCTGTTTTTATTATTTACCTACTCGAGGACGAGCAGGAATTAGGCTTGGGGATGCTTGATACGTCTCCAACGTATCTATAATTTTTGATTGTTTCATGCTATTATATTATCAACCTTGGATGTTTTATATCCATTTATATGCTATTTTATATGATTTTTGCGACTAACCTATTAACCTAGAGCCCAGTGCCAGTTTCTATTTTTTTCCTTGTTTTTGAGTTCTACAGAAAATGAATACCAAACGGAGTCCAATTGACGTGCCAATTTTTGACGATTTTTGATGGACCAAAAGAAGACCCCGGAGTAAAAGAGTTGGGCCAGAAGAGTCCCGGGCCATCCATGAGGGTGGGCCCCCCCAGGCGCGTGGGCCTACCTCGTGGACGACTCGGGCACCTTCTTAACATGAGACCTACGCCAAAAATTCCTACAAATACAGAAACCTCCAGAAAATAACCTAGATCGGGAGTTCCGCCGCCAGAAGCCTCCATAGCCACTGAAAACCAATCTAGACCCGTTTCGGCACCCTGCCGGAGGGGGGAATCCCTCTCCGGTTGCCATCTTCATCATCTCGGCGCTCTCCATGAAGAGGAGGGAGTAGTTCTCCCTCGGGGCTGAGGGTTTGTACCTGTAGCTATGTGTTTGATCTCTCTCTCTCATGTTCTTGAGTTGGCACGATCTTGATGTATCACGAGCTTTGATATTATAGTTGGATCTTATGATGTTTCTCCCCCTCTACTCTCCTGTAATGGATTGAGTTTTCCCTTTGAAGTTATCTTATTGGATTGAGTCTTTAAGGATTTGAGAACACTTGATGTATGTCTTGCACGTGCTTATCTGTGGTGACAATGGGATGTCATGTGATCCACTTGATGTATGTTTTGGTGATCAACTTGCGAGTTCCATGACCTTGTGAACTTATGCATAGGGGTTGGCACACATTTTCGTCTTGACTCTCCGGTAGAAACTTTAGGGCACTCTTTGAAGTTCTTTGTGTTGGTTGAATAGATGAATCTGAGATTGTGTGATGCATATCGTATAATCATACCCACACTGCCACAGATACTTGAGGTGACATTCGAGTATCTAGGTGACATTAGGGTTTTGGTTGATTTGTGTCTTAAGGTGTTTGTCGGTGTCAAAACCGGAGGATCTCGGGTAGGGGGTCCCGAACTGTGCGTCTAAGGCGGATGGTAACAGGAGGCAGGGGACACGATGTTTTACCCAGGTTCAGGCCCTCTTGATGGAGGTAAAACCCTACGTCCTGCTTGATTTATTCGATATGAGTATTACAAGAGTTGATCTACCACGAGATCGGAGAGGCTAAACCCTAGAAGCTAGCCTATGGTCTGATTGTATGTTGTCCTACGGACTAAAACCCTCTGGTTTATATAGACACCGGAGGGGGCTAGGGTTACACAAGGTCAGTTACAAAGGAGGAGATATCCATATCCGTACTGCCTAGCTTGCCTTCCATGCCAATTAGAGTTCCATCCGGACACGAGACAAAGTCTTCAATCTTGTATCTTCATAGTCCAACAGTCTGGCCAAAGGATATAATCCGGCTGTCCGGATACCCCCTAATCCAGGACTCCCTCACTAGCCCCCGAACCAGGCTTCAATGATGATGAGTCCGGCGCGCAGTGTTGTCTTCGGCATTGCAAGGCGGGTTCTTCTCCATATTTCGAACGTTTGTAAAGCAGTGTCCCGTCCCATAAATTTTTGGACATCTTGGCTTTTGTGCCCAATAAGAGCTATCTCCCACGCGCTGAATGAATACGAGGCGCCAGGGCATTTTTACATTCGCCCCCCTAGCTAGACAAATAAATTGTCTATTAAAAGGACGGGGATTCTCAGATCCTATCCATACCATTCTCCCCCAGCGAGAATCCATCAGAGCGCGCTTCGGAAAGATCCATTCCAGCATGGCCGACCTCCGCAGCTCCTCCTCCCGCCCCCATAGCCCTAAGCCCGGTGATTGGGAGAGGTGTTCAGTCCCACACAGTCGATTAATCGAACTGCAGACTAAGGGATTTCTCCCTCCATCATACATGGTGCCCGTTCGAGCCGGGCTTGCCACCTACAATGGCGGGGAGCAAGCGGAGAGCTTTCCCAGTCCCTCTATGGGGGAGCGGGTCTGCCTTGTTCCTTATTTATTAAGGGGACTCGGATTTCCAATTCATCCGTTCCTCCGCGGGCTCCTGGAGTTCTACGGCCTCCAGTTACACAATTTCACCCCTGCCTCCATTCTACATATCGCTGGCTATGTTGCTCTCTGCGAGTTGTTCCTGGGCTGTGAGGCTCACTTCGAGCTGTGGAAAAGGCTATTTTGCCTCGTCCCTCGCACACAGAGGGGGTCACTTTATCAAGTGGGCGGAGCCGAAATATGGCGCATCGCCGGTACCGAATACCTGTCCGGTACCCCGAAGAAGTCGTCTGAAGACTGGCCTTCAGAATGGTTTTATATGGAGGACGTTCCCCTTCCGGACCCTGTTTGGCGGGGTCTTCCTAAGTTCAGCAATGCTCCTCTGAAGAAACGCCGAAGTAGGCGCCCACGGAGCCCACAGGTGGAAGACAATGGAGAAGTCCTCTACCTGATGACCGGATTAAAGCACTGGCTCAATTAGGATTGACAGTAATCAAAGTTATGTCGATTTGCATAATGCGGGGAGTGCAACCACTTCAATATCGTGGGAACCCCTTGTGGTGTTTCAACGGGGCGGATGATGCCACCCGCTGCGGGTGTAAGGGTCTGGACAATGTTGCCGCTTTAGCAAAAATTATATCTGAATTGTTCAAGGGAGAGGAAGAGGAGTTCATCCGCATCAAGCCACGGGATGGATTCTCCATGTACAATCCTCCAAGCTGGGTAAGTTATATCTCCTTACTCCCATTTTTCCCGCATTCTTTGTTGTAAGTATTCACCTTGCCACTTTGCGGCAGGAACTGCGAAAAGCCATAAAGGAGGTCAGCAGCCCTTCTCCACAACCAGAGGACCCTGACCGGGCCCTCGACTCCGGAGTTGAAGAAGATCCGGTTATATTCGTGGAGCTGATAGACCGGCAGTTCTATCAGTTAAGCTGTGATGATGCCATGGTGGCCATTACGGCCGACTATCCCGGACTGCTTCCTGCATCGCACGTAAGGAAACCAAAAATCCCAACTCCAAAAACTAGGATCCCCTGTTAGACACTTCACCTACCATATACATATGGCGTTTTTACAGGGAAGGCATTCGGGACGCCCTGTCGAACCCGCAGCAACTTGCCAACAAGAGGCACCGAGGCCGGGCAGGCAAAAAAGGAAGGCGGCCAAGACAGAGACGCCGGCGCAAAGGTATAATAGAAACCCTGCTCCGTGGTTGTCGTCTTTCTCGAAATGTAACGACGCCCGTGTTTCTCTAACAGAAAAAACGCTCGCCGGAATATGTCCGGCGATGTTGCTAATAACGCTTCCACCAGTCGGGCGCCAGGACCGGACATAGAGGCGGAAGCCGATATGGGGCGGGCGCCGGATAATCCCCCTACAGAGGATGCAAATAGACTATCCGCTACAAACTCAGAAGTGGAAAGCGCCATGAATCATAGGCGCCGCTGGGCCGTACTTCGTGACGCTTGTTTCTCACCAGAGGCATTTGATGCCTTCAATTCTGGAGAGGCGTACCTCTGTGCTGCTCAAGATGGTCTAGCCAGAGCCATGGATCAGTATGTAAAGGATGTACGAGTAACTAAATCTGACAATTTATATGTATCAGTAGCCCCTGAGACTTGAAACAGTTAGCAGAACTGATTTAAGGATCATCTTTATTGTGCAGGTTCTTACAGAGAAGAATACTAGGCTGTCACAGGAGCTGGAGGAATTCAAGACCCAACTGCGGGCCGCTGTTGCCGCATTGAAGGAACCGAAAAAGTCTCCCACTGGTAACGTTTACTTTAAAGAATGATGGTTACCATATAGTGTGCGGCGTGGCTGCATATCTAACAATAGATGTTGCAGATGAATCCGGAGAAAATCCGGAGGACCGGCATGTCGCGCAACAGCTAGAGGCTGGTAAACGCGTGCTGACTGAGGTTAGGCGGGAGAAAAACAATCTCCAAGATGTCAATATCAAGCTGAGCGTGGAACTAAAAGACATTCGAGCCTAGCTTGCAGACTCCGAGAAGGAGAATAAGCGGCTTCGGCGCGGCATTTTCAGTAAGTGCTTGAACGAATCATTTTGAAGGAGTTCGGCGAAGAAGCCGACTAACAGTGTTATGTATGTAGGTATGCTGACGGGTTGTCCCGCGGAGGAAATGCCCGGGTCTGCGGGTGATCTTCTATCCGAGCTCTCACATCTGCACGAACAAGTTCGGCAGGTGATGCAAGGTGTTGCCCAGGCCTTGTGGCCATCCGTCTCCCTGCCAGAAGGCGTTGCAGAGCTTACGGAGAAGCTCAAGGGATCACGGCGGCGCTTCCAATTATGGAAGATATCGGCCTGCCATCAAGGTGTCAGAGAAGCCTGGGCCATGGTGAAGATGCGGTATACCAAGGCTGACCCAAATCACATGGCCGAGGTCGGACCTGTGGGGCCCGACGGAAAAGAGATCCCCGTTAGCTTAGTTTATGGGCAAGTAGAATTAGACGTAAAGTATTCCCAATAGGATTGTAGGCTAGACCGCCTGTTGGATGGTATAGAAGAGGAATTTAGTCAGTCTACATGACTATGTAATTAAAGTGACATGTATAATGCCTTCTAGCCGGATTGTAGATCATTTGTCTTGGCGGACCTTTTCACTTCAACCTCGGGACCCGATAGTCCGGAGTGTATCCGAATACCCGCTCAGTTATATAAGAATCGGGGTATGCGTGGATACCAGGCGTAGGGGTCATTAGTGCTTGAACGGACAAGTGCCCAACTAGTTATGTTATATTACATGGGTAGTAAGAAACATCTTCCAGGGAGAATAGTTCCGTTAAGGGTTCCTTTCCCTGGGTATGCATGCCCTAAGGTGCATGTCCGGACTGCATAAGAAACGCAGGAAAAAACATCTGGGGCCAGTATGGAAAATAAATAAAAATCATTTTATGTTCACCGACCGAATATTCCCTTAAGAACGCTAGCTTTCGGCTTGACCCAGTCTGAGGTACACATCCGGCTGACCCGGCAGTAACAATCGCAGGGGTGCTCCCCTTATGCCCTAGCTGAATTAACGGGAACGTAGGGCATAAATACAAGAGCCAGGCAACCCAGCTAGGCCAAAACTTAAGTCATATCGATGCATATAATGGCAAAAAAAGGTACATGCGGAAGCATAATAAATGTGCGGGGCACGAGGCCCAGATAAATAATTAAGCTTATGTGAAAGAAGCCCCCAGGTATGATGAGCGCGGCTAGCGCATCTATAATGTGCAAGCGAGGCACAAGTTGGCCTTTGAAGGCCTAGAGAAGGAATAAAAGAAAGAGAGAAAGAAAAACAAGGCAGATGATGTACATGCAAAAAATGGACAGAGGAAGGAGATGAACATAGAGTCCGGCACTAGGCGTAGAATCTTCGGAGCCTGGCCGCGTTCCATGGGTTCGGTTCGAGTCGATTATTCGATGCATCCCGCAGACGGTACGCTCCACCGGTCAGAACTTGGTCAACAATGAAGGGGCCTTCCCACTTGGGCTCGAGCTTGTTCTTTTTCTTATCCGGCAGGCGTAGAACTAATTCGCCAATGTTATAAGTTTTGGCCCATACTTCTCTGCTTTGGTATCTGCGAGCTTGTTGCTGATAAAATGCGAAATGGGCTTTTGCCACGTCGCGTTCCTCCTCCAAGGTGTCCAGACTGTCCTGCCGATCGAGCTTGGCTTCTCTTTCTTCGTACATGCACACTCGAGGTGAGTCATGAATTATGTCACAGGGCAAGACTGCCTCTGCACCGTACACCATAAAGAAGGGTGTATATCCGGTACTATGGTTCGGCGTGGTCCACAGCCCCCAGAGTACGGAGTCGAGCTCCTCTACCCAGTGTGTGTTAGACTCTGTTAAGGACCACACTAGCCTGGGTTAAATGCCGCTCATTATAAGACCGTTTGCTCGCTCAACTTGGCCGTTGGTTTGTGGGTGATAGACTGAAGCATAATCGAGCTTGATGCCCATTTTGCTGCACCAGAGTTTTACCTCATCGGCCGTGAAGTTCGTGTCGTTGTCAGTGATGATGCTGTGGGGGACGCCATAACGGTGTACGACCCCAGATATGAAGTCTATCACCGGTCCGGATTCGGTTTTTTTGACAGGTTTGGCTTCTATCCATTTGGTGAATTTATCCACCATGACCAGTAAGTATTTTTCTTGTGGGTTCCCCCTTTAAGGGCTCCAACCATGTCAAGCCCCCAGACCGCGAAGGGCCACGTAATGGGGATGGTTTTGAGGGTGGTGGTTGGCATGTGGCTTTGATTTGCAAAAAGCTGGCAATCGGCACAGCGTTGGACCCAGTCCTGTGCGTCTGCCCGGGCCGTCGGCCAATAGAATCCTGTACGGAAGGCCTTGCTTACAAGAGCCCGGGCTACGGCGTGGTGACCGCCGAGTCCGGCGTGAATTTCTGCCAAAAGGTTCCGCCCTTCCTCTTCGGAGATGCACCTTTGAAGGACTCCGGTAGTGCTTTTTTTATACAGTTCTCCCTCATGGACCCTGTAGGCCTTAGATCGCCGCACTATGCAGCGTGCCTCATTTTGGTCCTCCGGAAGTTCCTGCCTAGTTAGGTAGGCCAGGAATGGTTCTGTCCACGGGGCTATGATGGCCATTATTACTTGGGCTGAAGGCGTTGTTTCGGTGGCAGAGCCTCCGATTATGTCAGAGTGTTCGGTATCGAGTGTTGTGGTCGGGTCCGGACTAATATTGCCGGTGTCCCCCTCCCATACCACGGATGGCTTAAACAACCTCTCTAAGAAGATATTGGGGGGACCGCATCGCGTTTTGCGTCGATGCGGGCGAGGATATCCGCCGCCTGATTGTTTTCCCGAGCCACAGGGTGAAACTTGAGCCCCTCGAACCGAGCTGACATCTTTAGGATGGCGTTACGATAGGCCACCATCTTTGGATCCTTGGCATCGAAGTCTCCATTTATTTGGGATATTGCGAGGTTCGAATCCCCACGCACCTCCAGGCGCTGAATGCCCATGGAAAGTGCCATCCGAAGACCATGTAACATGGCTTCGTATTCGGTTGCATTGTTGGAGTCTGTATGCAGTATCTGTAGTACGTATTGAACTGTATCTCCGGTTGGGGACGTCAGGACGATGCCAGCCCCCAGTCCAACCAGCATTTTGGAGCCGTCTAAGTGCATAATCCAATTGGAGTATGCGCCATACTATTTAGGGAGTTCGGCTTCCGTCCATTCGGCGACAAAGTCAGCCAATACTTGCGATTTAATGGCTCGCTGGGGTTTGTATGTTATGTCGAACGGGAGGAGCTCAATGGCCCATTTGGCAATTCGGCCCGTGGCATCGTGGTTGTTAATAATATCATGGAGTGGCACCTCCGAGGCTACTGTAATCGAACACTCTTGAAAGTAGTGTCGCAGTTTCCGGGATGCCATGAATACCGCATAGGCTATCTTTTGATAATGTGGGTACCGTGATTTGCATGGAGTGAGGACGGTGGATACATAATATACCGGCTTTTGAAGAGGGAATTTATGTCCGTGCGCTTCTCGTTCGACGACGAGCACTGCGCTTACAACTGATGGGTTGCCGCAATGTATAATAGCATTGGTTCGCTGGTGTTTGGCGCGGCCAGGATTGGGTTGGTTGCCAGTATGGCTTTTATTTCTTCCAATCCGGCTGTGGCAGCGTCCGTCCACTCAAAGTGTTCGGTGCGCCGAAGGAGGCGATAAAGGGGTAATGCATTTTCTCCTAAGAGGGAGATAAAGTGGCTTAGAGCCGCCACGCATCCAGTTAACTTCTGGATTTGTTTGAGGTCTGTTGGGGTAGCCAACTATGACAAAGCTTGGATTTTGGACGGATTAGCTTCAATACCTCTACTGGAGACAATGAAACCCAGGAGCTTTCCGGCTGGTACGCCGAAAACGCGTTTTTCTGGATTGAGCTTGATGTCGTATGTTCGGATGTTGTCGAATGTGAGCCTCAAGTCGTCTATCAAAGAGTCGACGTGTTTGGTTTTGACGACCACATCGTCTACGTATGCCTCTACTGTTTTGCTGATTTGTCTCTCCAGACATATCTGAATCATGCGCTGATATGTTGCGCCGGCGTTTTTGAGCCCAAAAGGCATTGGGTTGAAATAGAAGGGACTGTATGGTGTGATGAATGCCGTTGCGGCTTGGTTGGACTCCGCCATCTTGATTTTGTGGTAACTGGAGTATGCGTCTAGGAAACACAATGACTCGTGTCATGCGGTAGGATCAATAATTTGATCGATGCAGGGGAGGGGGAAGGGATCCTTTGGGCAAGCTTTATTGAGGTCCTTGAAATCGACACAAAGGCGCCAGGATTTATCCTTCTTTGGTACCATCACCAGGTTTGCTAGCCAGTCCGGGTGTTTTATTTCTCTGATGAATCCGGACTCCAATAACTTGGCTAGTTCCTCTCCCATGGCCTGTCTCTTAGGTCGGAGAAACGCCGAAGAGCTTGCTTGACCGGCTTGAATCCCTTTAGGATATTGAGGCTATGCTCGTCCAGCCTGCGTGGGATTCCTGGCATGTCTGAGGGATGCCAGGCGAATATGTCCCAATTCTCGCGCAGGAACTCTCGTAGTGCAGCGTCCACGGCGGGGTTTAACTGTGCCCCGATGGAGGCTGTTTTTGTAGGGTCCGTTGGGTGGACTTGGAATTTGACTATTTCATCTGCTGGTTTAAAAGAGGTGGACTTGGATCTCTTGTCGAATATCACGTCGTCCCTGTCCACTGTGGAGCATAGCATGGTTAATTCCTCGGCCGAGAGGGCTTCGGATAATGCCTCGAGGGCCAGTGTGGTTGTTTTGTTTTTGGCGCAAAGTGATGTGTCCGGATCACTGGCGAGGGTGATGATTCCGTTGGGCCCGGGCATTTTGAGCTTCATGTACCCATAATGGGGTACAGCTTGGAAGATCGTGAACGCCTCACGTCCTAAAAGGGCGTGGTATCCACTGCTGAACGGGGCCACTTGAAATGTAATTTCTTCGGACCTATAGTTCTCTGGCGTACCGAATACCACATCTAGTGTGATTTTCCCAGCGCATCGTGCCTCCCGACTAGGTATGATTCCCCTGAAGGTTGTGCTACTTTGCTCAATGCGGTTCCAGTCTATTTCCATTTTTTGAAGAGTTTCCTCATAGATGAGGTTTAATCCGCTACCGCCGTCCATGAGTACTTTGGTGAGTCGAAAGTCGTCCACAATTGGACTGAGGACCAGTGCGGCTGGTGCTCAGGCTGTTCGGAATTTAGGTTCGTCATTGGCATTGAAGGTAATAGTCGTGTCACTCCATGGATTTATTGCTGCTACGTGGTAGATTTCGGCCATGCTGCGGAGTGTTCGCTTGCGCCTATTATTTGACGCGAAGGTCTCAAAGACTGTTAACACCGTATTGTTATCCACGGGATGGTGCTCTGTGGCATTTGGGATAAGAAGATCCTCACCACTTTTGGCCACCTGCCGGAGTATCCAACATGCTCTAAGGCTGTGCATTGGTATTGTATCCGCTGTGCTACGAATTTTGCAGGGTCCGTTAAGCCATCCCTCCAATACGGTTCCGTGCCCTGTAGAGGGTTTTTGCTCCTTTGTAATGAACTCGGGTGTCTTATGATAGTGCACCCTTTTACTTTGGACTGGGTGTGTATACGGAGCCGGATTATCCCAAAATATTGTTTTGGTTTTCCAGGCACTTTCCATCTCACAGTACTTTCATACTATGGACGCCAAGTCGGTGAAGCATGATATGTCACGGCGACTTATGGCGTTAAGGATTCCCTTGTCCGTGCAGTTATTGCAGAAAAGTGAGACTGCGTCTTCCTCGCGGCAGTCCTTAACCTTGTTCATCACAAGGAGGAATCTGGCCCAATAATGATGTACTGTTTCATGGGGCTCTTGCCTGATGTGGGAAAGATCGTTTATGTCTGGGTGGGTGGGTGGATTTGAGTCCGGACCCCTACCCGATCTGAGACCCAGGGGCCGAGGGGTTTCCGATCTTGGAAGTTCGGATTCCGGTATGTTGCCCGATGAGTATGGCCCGCTGCCTGACTCTAGGTTCAGGGATTGGGTGATGTCCTCCCGTAAACGGGTATCCGGCTCAGAGAGCTCAGGAATTCAGGCATAGTTAGTCTTCAAGATAGAGGGAGGATCGCCGCGTTGTTCCTCCACCACCGCAACATGATGGGTGACCGGTGGAGAGTTAATCTCCCTTTGATCGGGTTTCAGCCCAATTCGATCATAGTCCGTAGCGACTCCCAAGGCGGCGATGCGATCCAAGAGTTCGTTTAGGGAGGAGAGCTCCATTGGATCCATCTACTCGGCGAATTTCGAGCCGACGTGGAGGCTATTTTTGATGACCCGAGAAGTCATCGTCGGTGCAGCGGCCGAACAGGCAGTCATGACGAAACTACCTAGCCGGAGAGTTTGGCCTATAGCGAGAGCTCCCCCGGCGGTAATGTTGTTTTCAACAATGAGATGAGGCATCCTTCCTTACGGCGACGTCACAGAGGAACTCTCAATGAAAGCACCAATGTCGGTGTCAAAACTGGTGGATCTCGAGTAGGGGGTCCCGAACTGTGCGTCTAAGGCGGATGGTAACAGGAGGCAGGGGACATGATGTTTTACCCAGGTTTGGGCCCTCTTGATGGAGGTAAAACCCTACGTCCTGCTTGACTTATTCTTGATGATATGAGTATTACAAGAGTTGATCTACTACGAGATCGGAGAGGCTAAACCCTAGAAGCTAGCCTATGGTCTGATTGTATGTTGTCCTACGGACTAAAACCCTCCGGTTTATATAGACACCGGAGGGGGCTAGGGTTACACAAGGTCAGTTACAAAGGAGGAGATATCCATATCCGTACTGCCTAGCTAGCCTTCCACGCCAAGTAGAGTTCCATCCGGACACGAGACGAAGTCTTCAATCTTGTATCTTCATAGTCCAATAGTCCGGCCAAAGGATATAATCCGGCTGTCCGGATACCCCTTAATCTAGGACTCCCTTAGTGTTATTCTAGTACGAACTCTATGATAGATCGAACGGAAAGAATAGCTTTGTGTTATTTTACTACGGACTCTTGAATAGATCGATCAGAAAGGATAACTTTGAGGTGGTTTCGTACCCTACAATAATCTCTTCGTTCGTTCTCTGCTATTAGTGACTTTGGAGTGACTCTTTTTTGCATGTTGAGGGATAGTTATATGATCCAATTATGTTATTATTGTTGAGAGAACTTGCACTAGTGAAAGTATGAACCCTAGGCCTTGTTTCAACGCATTGCAATACCGTTTTAGCTCACTTTTATCATTAGTTACCTTGCTGTTTTTATATTTTCTGATTACAAAAACCTATATCTACCATCCATATTGCACTTGTATCGCCATCTCTTCGCCGAACTAGTGCACCTATACAATTTACCAGTGTATTGGGTGTGTTGGGGACACAAGAGACTCTTTGTTATTTGGTTGCAGGGTTGCTTGAGAGATACCATCTTCATACTACGCCTCCCACGGATTGATAAACCTTAGGTCATCCACTTGAAGGAAATTTGCTACTGTCCTACAAACCTTTGCACTTGGAGGCCCAACAACGTTTACAAGAATATTGTGTAGTAGACATCAAGCTCTTTTCTGGCGCCGTTGCCGGGGAGGTTAGCGCTTGAAGGTATATCTTCAGATCTTGCAATTGAATCTTTTTGTTTCTTGTTTTATCACTAGTTTAGTTTATAAAAGAAAAGTACAAAAAAATGGAATTGAGGGTACCTCATATGCTTCATCTTTTTAATAAGGATTTCGATAATTGTGCCAAAGTGTTAGAAGAAGAATGCATTAGAATGTTTGGCACCAAATCTTTGAATGATGAGCATGATTGCAATGTTATTAGTATGAACTCTTTGAATATCCATAGTACTAATGATGATTGCACTAGTCATGATGAAAATGTCTCTTATAAGCATGTCAACTTTTGTGGAATACATAGAGCTTGCAAGCACACACCAAATAGGGAAGATAGATTTTGCAAGAGGCATAAGTATTTGGAAACTAAATGGTTGCAAGAAAGGCTAGATGATTGTGCTAAAAGATTCAATATTTATCGCCATCCTTGTGAACTTTGCAATGAACATGGTCATTTAAAGCTCCAATGCTATTTATTTCATGATCGAATCGTGTCCAAAAATTGTGATGACTTGATTTCCCTTGCACATCATAATGAACTTAGTTTGCTTCTGGGTTATGAAGAAATGAAACGTATAACTAAGGATATTCCAGAATTTGCCCTTGATAAAGTTCTTGATTTTGATCTAGAGGAGATTTATATGTATTGTGCAGTGAAATGCATTGAAAATCCTTATATTGCCAATTACATGAAAACAAGAAAACAAATAGAAGTTGAAGAGAATACTAATGAAAGGGAAGAGACTTCAAAATGGCTTGAGGCCATGAAATCTGAGATGGGATCCATGTATGAGAACAAAGTGTGGACTTTGATTGACTTGCCCAATGATCGGCAAGCCATAGAGAATAAATGGATCTTCAAGAAGAAGACTGATGCTGACGATAATGTTACTGTCTACAAAGCTCGATTGTTGCGAAAGGTTTTTGAGAGTTCAAGGTGTTGACTATGATGAGACCTTCTCACCCGTAGAGATGCTTGAGTCCGACTGAATCATGTTAGCAATTGCCGCATTTTGTGATTATAAAATTTGGCAAATGGATGTCAAAACTGCATTCCTTAATGGAGTACCGGGGGTTATCGGAACCCCCCCTCCCCCCCCTCCCGAGAAGTTATTGGGCCTCATGGGCCTAGTGGTGGAAGAGAGGAGGTAGGCTAAGGAGTGGCGCGCGCCCCCTAGCCCAAACCAAATTGGACTAGGGTTGGGGGGCGCCCCCCCCCCCTTTCCTTCTCTTCTGCTCCTCATTCTCCCCTTCTCCATGTGGGAATAGGAAAGGGGGGCGAATCCTACTTGGAGTAGGACTTGAAGGAAATATGCCCTAGAGGCAATAATAAAGTTGTTATTTATATTTCCTTATATCATGATAATTGTTTATTATTCATGCTAGAATTGTATTAACCGGAAACTTAGTACATGTGTGAATACATAGACAAACAGAGTGTCCCTAGTATGCCTCTACTTGACTTGCTCGTTAATCAAAGATGGTTAAGTTTCCTAACCATAGACATGTGTTGTCATTTGATGAACGAGATCACATCATTAGAGAATGATGTGACAGACACGACCCATACGTTAGCTTAGCATAAATGATCGTTTAGTTTTATTGCTATTGCTTTCATCATGACTTATACATGTTCCTATGACTATGAGGTTATGAACCTCCCGAATACCAGAGGAACACTTGGTGTGCTATCAAATGTCACAATGTAACTGGGTGATTATAAAGATGCTCTACAGGTGTCTCCGATGGTGTTTGTTGAGTTGGCATAGATCGAGATTAGGATTTTGCAGTTCGATTGTCGGAGAGGTATCTCTGGGCCCTCTCGGTAATGCACATCACTATAAGCCTTGCAAGCAAGGTGACTAATGAGTTAGTTATGGGATGTTGCATTACGGAACGAGTAAAGAGACTTGCTGGTAACGAGATTGAACTAGTTATGATGATACCGACGATCGAATCTCGGGCAGTAACATACCGATGACAAAGGGAACAACGTATGTTGTTATGCGGTTTGACCGATAAAGATCTTCATAGAATATGTAGGAACCAATATGAGCATCCAGGTTCCGCTATTGGTTATTGACCGGAGATGAGTCTCGGTCATGTCTACATAGTTCTCGAACCCGTAGGGTCCGCACGCTTAACGTTCGATGACGATCGGTATTATGAGTTTATGTGTTTTGATGTACCGAAGGTAGCTCGAAGTCCCGGATGAGATCAAAGACATGACCAGGAGTCTCGAAATGGTCGAGACATAAAGATTGATATATTGGATGACTATATTCGGACACTGGAATGGTTCCGAGGTGTATCGGGTATTTATCGGAGTGTCGGAAGGGTTATCAAAACCACCGGGGAAGTTATGAGCCTTATTGGGCCCTAAGGGAGAGAGAGGGAGCAGCCAAGGGTTGGCCACCCCCCTCCCCCATGGGCCTAGTCCGAATTGGACTAGGGGGAGGGGCGGCGCCACCTCCTTCCTTCTCCTTCCCCTCTCCTTCCTTCTTCTCCTAGTAGGACTAGGAAACGGGGGGTCCAACTCCTACTAGGAGTAGGATTGCCCCCCTTGGGCGCGCCCTATAGGGCCGGCCGGCCTCCCCCTTGCTCCTTTATATACGGGGGCAGGGGGCACCCTAGAACACACAAGTTGACAATTGTTTTAGCCGTGTGCGGTTCCCCCTTCCACAGAAACACACCTCGGTCATACTGTCGTAGTGCTTAGGTGAAGCCCTGCGTCGGTAACTTCATCATCACTGTCACCATGCCATTGTGCTGGCGAAACTCTCCCTCGACCTCAGCTGGATCTAGAGTTCGAGGGACGTCACCGAGATGAACGTGTGCAGATCGCGGAGGTGTCGTGTGTTCGGTACTTGATCGGTTGGATCACAAAGATGATCGACTACATCAACCGTGCTACTTAAACGCTTCCACTTTCGGTCTACGAGGGAACGTAGACACACTCTCCCCTCTCGTTGCTATACATCTCCTAGATAGATCTTGCATGATCGTAGGATTTTTTTTGAAATATTGCGTTCCCCAACAGTGGCATTCGAGCCAGGTCTATGCGTAGATGTTATATGCACGAGTAGAACCCAAAGGAGTTGCTAGCATGGGTATATACATATTGCTTGTCGTCACTAGTTGTTTCTTGATTCGGCGGTATTGTTGGATGAAGCGGCCCGGACCGACATTACATGACTGCATTCATGAGACTGGTCCTACCGACGTTCTTTGCACATAGGTGGCTGGCGGGTGTCAGTTTCTCCAACTTTAGTTGAATCAGATTCAATGAACAGGGTTCTTTCTGAAGATCAAAAAGCAATCACTATACCGCGTTGTGGTTTTTGATGCATAGGAAAGAACGGCTCTTGCTAAGCCCGTAGCATCCATGTAAAACTTGCAACAACAAAGTAGAGGACGTCTAACTTGTTTTTGCAGGGAATGTTGTGATGTGATATGGTCAAGATGTGATTATATAAATTGTTGTAAGAGATAATCATCTTTTGTAACACGGTTATTGGCAACTGGCAGGAGCCATATGGTTGTCGCTTTATTCTATGAAATGCAATCGCCATGTAATTGATTTACTTTATCACTAAGCGGTAGCGATAGTCGTGGAAGCAATAGTTGGCGAGACGATAACGATGCTTCAATGGAGATCAAGGTGTCAAGCCGGTGACGATGATGATCATTACGATGCTTTGGAGATGGAGATCAAAGGCACAAGATGATGATGGCCATATCATATCACTTATTTGATTGCATGTGATGTTTATCCTTTATGCATCTTATTTTGCTTAGTACGACGGTAGCATTATAAGATGATCTCTCACTAAATTTCAAGGTACAAGTGTTCTCCCCAAGTATGCACCGTTGCTACAGTTCGTCGTGCCGAGACACCACGTGATGATCGGGTGTGATAAGCTCTACGTTCACATACAACGGGTGCAAGCCAGTTTTGCACATGCAGAATACTCGGGTTAAACTTGACGAGCCTAGCATATGCAGATATGGCCTCGGAACACTGAGACCGAAAGGTCGACCATGAATCTATAGTAGATATGATAAACATAGTGATGTTCACCATTGAAAACTACTTCATCTCACGTGATGATCGGATATGGTTTAGTTGATATGGACCACGTGATCACTTAGATGATTAGAGGGATGTCTATCTAAGTGGGAGTTCTTAAGTAATATGATTAAATTGAACTTTAAATTATCATGAACTTAGTCCTGATAGTATTTGTGTATCTATGTTGTAGATCAATAGCTCGCGTATAGCTCCCCTATTTTATTTTTGATATGCTCCTAGAGAAAACTGAGTTGAAAGATACTAGTAGCGATGATGCGGACTGGATCCATGATCTAAGGATTATCCTCATTGTTGCACAGAAGAATTATTTCCTTGATGCACGGCTAGGTGACGGACCTTTTGCAGGAGCAGATGCAGACGTTATGAACGTTTGACAAGCTCGGTATGATGACTACTTGATGCTTTAGTGCGCCATACTTTACGGCTTAGAACCAGGACTTCAAAAACATTTTGAATGCCACGGAGCATATGCGATGTTCCAAGAGGTGAAATTGGCATTTCAGACTCATGCCCGTGTTAAGAGGTATGAGACCTCTGATGAGTACTTTGCCTACAAGATGGAGGAGAATAGCTCAGCTAGTGAGCATGTGCTCAGAATGTCTGAGTACTACAATCACTTGAATCAAGTGGGAGTTAATCTTCCAGATAAGATAGTGATTGACAGAGTTCTCTAGTCACTATGACCAAGTTACTAGAACTTCGTGATGAAATATAATATGCAAGGGATAACGGAAATGATTCCCAAGCTCTTCACGATGCTGAAATTGGCAAAGGTATAAATCAAGAAAAAGCATCAAGTGTTGATGGTTAATAAGACCACTAGTTTCAAGTAAAGGGGCAAGGGAAATAAAGGAACTTCAAGAAGAATGGCAAGCAAGTTGTCACTCCCGTGAAGAAACCCAAAGCTAGACCTAAGTCTGAAACTGAGTGCTTCTACTGCAAAGGGAATGGTCACTGGAAGCGGAACTACCCCAAATACTTGGCGGATAAGAAGGATGGCAAAGTGAACAAAATTATATTTGATATACATGTTATTGATGTGTACTTTACTAGTTTTCATAGTAACCCTAGGGTATTTGATATCGGTTCAGTAGCTAAGATTAGTAACTCGAAACAGGGGTTGCAAAATGAACAGAGACTAGTTAAGGGCAAGGTGATGATGTGTGTTGGAAATGATTCCAAGGTTGATAAGATCACCATCGCACACTCCTTTTACCTTCGGGATTAGTGTTGAACCTAAAATAAATGTTATTTGGTGTTTGCGTTGAGCATGAATATGATTGGATCATGTTTATTGCAATATGGTTATTCATTTAAGTCAAAGAATAATTGTTGTTCTATATACATGAATAAAACCTTCTATGGTCATACACTTAATATAAATGGTTTATTGAATCTCGATCGTAGTGATACACATATTCATAATATTGATGCCAAAAGATGCAAAGTTGATAATGATAGTGCAACATACTTATGGCACTGCCGTTTAGGTCATATTGGTGTAAAGCATATGAAAAAACTCCATGCGGATGGACTTTTGGAATCACTTGATTATGAATCATTTGATGCTTGCGAACCATGCCTCATGGGCAAGATGACTAAGACTCCGTTCTCTGGAACAATGGAGCGAGCCACTGACTTATTGTAAATAATACATACCGATGTATGCGGTCCAATGAGTGTTGATGCTCGCGGCGGGTATCGTTATTTCCTGTCCTTCACAGATGATTTGAGCAGATATGGGTATGTATACTTGATGAAACGTAAGTCTGAAACATTTGAAAAGTTCAAAGAATTTCAGAGTGAAGTGGAAAATCATCGCAACAAGAAAATTAAGTTTCTACGATCTGATCGTGGAGGTGAATATTTGAGTTATGACTTTGGTCTTCATTTGAAACAATGCGGAATAGTTTCGCGACTCACGCCACCTGGAACACCATAGCGTAATGGTGTGTCCGAACATCGTAACCGCACTTTATTAGATATGGTGCGATCTATGATGTCTCTTACCGATTTACCACTATCGTTTTGGGGTTATGCATTAGAGACAGCTGCATTCACGTTAAATAGGGCACCGTCTAAAAATCCATTGAGATGACACCATATGAACTGTGGTTTAGCAAGAAACCTAAGCTGTCATTTCTTAAAGTTTGGGGTTGCGATGCTTATGTGAAAAAATTTCAGCGTGATAAGCTCAAACCCAAATCGGAGAAGTGTGTCTTCATAGGATACCCAAAACAAACTGTTGGGTACACCTTCTATCACAGATCCGAAGGCAAGATCTTTGTTGCTAAGAGTGGATCCTTTCTAGAGAAGGATTTTTTTTCTCGAACGAAGTGAGTGGGAGGAAAGTAGAACTTGCTGAGGTAATTGTACCTGCTCCCTTATTGGAAAGTAGTTCATCACAGAAATCAGTTCCAGTGATTCCTACACCAATTAGTGAGGAAGTTAATGATGATGATCATGAAACTTCTGATCAAGTTACTACCGAACCTCGTAGGTCAACCAGAGTAAGATCCGCACCAGAGTGGTACGGTAATCATGTTCTGGAGGTCATGTTACTTGACCATGACGAACCTACGAACTATGAGGAAGCAATGATGAGCCCAGATTCTGCGAAATGGCTTAAGGCCATGAAATCTGAGTTGGGATCCATGTATGTGAACAAAGTATGGACTTTGATTGACTTTCCTGATGATCGGTGAGCCATTTAGAATAAATGGATCTTCAAGAGGAAGACGGACGCTGATAGTAGTGTTACTATCTACAAAGCTCGAATTGTCGCAAAAGGTTTTCGACAAGTTCAAGGTGTTGACTACGATGAGATTTTCTCACTCGTATCGATGCTTACAAGTCTGTCCAAATCATGTTAGCAGTTGTCGCATTTTATGAAATCTGGTAAATGGATATCAAAACTACATTCCTTAATGGATTTATTAAAGAAGAGTTCTATATGATGCAACAAGAAGGTTTTGTCAATCCTAAAGATGCTAACAAAGTGAGCAAGCTCCAGTGATCCATCTATGGACTGGTGTAGGCATCTCGGAGTTGGAATATACGCTTTGATGACTCGATCAAAGCATATAGTTTTATACAGACTTACGATAAAGCTTGTATTTACAAGAAAGTGAGTGGGAGCACTACAGCCTTTCTGATAAGTATATGTGAATGACATATTGTTGATTAGAAATAATGTAGAATTTTCTGGAAAGCATAAAGAAGTGTTGAAAGGAGTTTTTCAAGGAAAGAGCTCAGTAAAGCTGCTTACATATTGAGCATCAATATTTATAGATATAGATCAAGACGCTTGATGAGTTTTTTCAATGAGTACATACCTTGAAAAGATTTTGAAGGAGTTCAAAATGGATCAGTCAAAGAAGGAGTTCTTGCTTGTGTTGCAAGGTGTGATGTTGAGTAAAGACTCAAAACCCGACCACGGCAGAAAATAGAAAGAGAATGAAAAGTCATTCCCTATGCCTCGGTCATAGGTTCTATAAAGTATGTTATGTTGTATACCAGACCTATTTATACCTTAGCATGATTTTGGCAAGGGAGTACAATAGTGATCCAGGAGTGGATCACTAGACAGCGGTCAAAATTATCCTTAGTGGAATAAGGAAATTTTTCTCGGTTTTGGAGGTGACAAAGAGTTTGTCGTAAAGAGTTACGTCGATGCAAGCTTTGACACCGATCTAGATGAATCTAAGTCTCGATCTAGATACATATTGAAAGTGGGAGCTATTAGCTAGAGTAGCTTCGTGCAGAGCATTGTAGACATAGAAATTTGCAAAATACATACGGATCTGAATGTGGAAGACCCGTTGACTAAACTTCTCTCACAAGCAAAACATGATCACACCTTAGTACTCTATGGGTGTTAATCACATGACGATGTGAACTAGATTATTGACTCTAGTAAACCCTTTGGTTATTGGTCACATGGCGATGTGAACTATAGAGTGTTAAACCACATGACGATGTGAACTATTGGTGTTAAATCACATGGCGATGTGAACTAGATTATTGACTCTAGTACAAGTGGGAGACTGAAGCAAATATGCCCTAGAGCCAATAATAAGTTGTTATTTATATTTCCTTATATCATGATAAATGTTTATTATTCATGCTAGAATTGTATTAACCGGAAACCTGGTACATGTGTGAATACATAGACAAACAGAGTGTCCCTAGTATGCCTCTACTTGACTAGCTCGTTAATCAAAGATGGTTAAGTTTCCTAACCATAGACATGTGTTGTCATTTGATGAACGGGATCACATCATTAGAGAATGATGTGATGGACATGACCCATTTGTTAGCTTAGCATAAATGATCATTTAGTTTTATTGCTATTGCTTTCATCATGACTTATACATGTTCCTATGACTATGAGATTATGCAGCTCCCGAATACCGGAGGAACACTTAGTGTGATATCAAACGTCACAATGTAATTGGGTGACTATAAAGATGCTCTACAGGTGTCCCCGATGTTGTTTGTTGAGTTGGCATAGATCGAGGTTAGGATTTGTCACTCCGATTGTCGGAGAGGTATCTCTGGGCCCTCTCGGTAATGCACATCACTATAAGCTTTCCAGGCAATGTGACTAATGAGTTAGTTACGGGATGTTGCATTACGGAACGAGTAAAGAGACTTGCCGGTAACGAGATTGAACTAGGTATGATGATACCGACGATCGAATCTCGGGCAAGTAACATACCGGTGACAAAGGGAACAACGTATGTTGTTATGCGGTTTGGCCGATAAAGATCTTCGTAGAATATGTAGGAACCAATATGAGCATCCAGATTCCTCTATTGGTTATTGACCGGAGATGAGTATCAGTCATGTCTACATAGTTCTCGAAACCGTAGGGTCCGCACGCTTAACGTTCGATGACGATCGGTATTATGAGTTTATGTGTTTTGATGTACCAAAGGTAGTTCGGAGTCACGGATGAGATCACGGACATGATGAGGATTCTCGAAATGGTCGAGGCATAAATATGGATATATTGGATGACTATATTCGGACACCGGAATGGTTCCAAGGTGTATCGGGTATTTATCGGAGTGCCGGAAGGGTTATCGGAACCACAGGGAAGTTATGGGCCTTATAGGGCCTTAAGGGAGAGGGAGGGAGCAGCCAAGGGCTGGTCGCCCCCCCCCCCCATGGGCCTAGTCCAAATTGGACTAGGGGGAGGGGCGGCGCCCCCTCCTTCCTTCTCCTTCCCCTCTCCTTCCTTCTTCTCCTAGTAGGACTGTGAAAGGGGGGGTCCAACTCCTACTAGGAGTAGGATTGCCCCCCTTGGGCGTGCCTTATAGGGTCGGCCGGCCTCCCCCTTGCTCCTTTATATACGGGGGCAGGGGCACCCTAGAACACACAAGTTGACAATTGTTTTAGCCGTGTGTGTTGCACCCTTCCACAGAAACACACCTCGATCATATTGTCGTAGTGCTTAGGTGAAGCCCTGCGTCGGTAACTTCATCATCATCGTCATCACGCCGTTGTGCTGGCGAAACTCTCCCTCAACCTCAGCTGGATCTAGAGTTCGAGGGACGTCACCGAGCTGAACGTGTGCAGTTCGCGGAGGTGTCGTGCGTTCGATACTTGATCGGTTGGATCGTGAAGACGTTCGACTACATCAACTGTGTTACTTATACGCTTCCGCTTTTGGTCTACGAGGGTACGTAGACACACTCTCCCCTCTTGTCTCTATGCATCTCCAAGATAGATCTTGCGTCATCGTAGGAAATTTTTTGAAATACTGTGTTCCCCAACAGGACTCCCCCCCCTTGGGCGCGCCACACCTTGGTCGGCCTCCTTCTCCCTCCCCCCTTTATATATGTGGGAGGGGGACACCCCAAAGGCACACAAAAGTTTCTCTTAGCCGTGTGCGGTGCCCCCCTCCACAGTTACACACCTCGGTCATATCATCGTAGTGCTTAGGCGAAACCCTGTGCCGGTGAACTTCATCATCACCGTCACCACGCCGTCGTGCTGACGAAACTCTCCCTCGGCCTCAACTGGATCAAGAGTTCGAGGGACGTCACCGAGCTGAATGTGTGCAGATCGCGGAGGTGCCGTACATTCGGTACTTGGATCGGTTGGATCGCGAAGACATTCGACTACATCAACCGCGTTATTAAACGCTTCCGCTTTCGGTCTACGAGGGTACCTAGACACACTCTCACCGCTCGTTGTTATGCTTCTCCTAGATAGATCTTGCGTGATTGTAGGCAAAAATTTTGAAATACTACGTTCCCCAACACGGATCCGCTTGAGGCCTGGCACCAGCTTCCTCGAGGCTGTAGGAATTTATGCCCCTCGGCCGCTATCGCTGTCAGACTGAGGAACCGAGGGTGATGTCCGACTTGCCAATGCCGGGATATCAAGGAGTTTGTAGGAGCTTGATGACTTGCAGGTTGCCGGTGGTGACTACGAAGAATTCAAGCCACGACACATGCACCTAGATGATGTTCCCTGTAGGATCGGCCTCGGCGTATGCCTTCTCGTCCAGCAGCTTCCTATGCTGCTTCTCCGCCTCCATGGGATCCACCCTTCACCTCTTGTCGAGCCAAATCGCTTGATTTTCTGGTGTATGCCTCCTTATCTGTTGCTCCTTGTTACTCAATGGGGAGCAAGCAGGGGATTGATCGATCGACGGAGATCCAGACCGAGAGCAGGCAGGATTAGGGCATGGACAAAAAAAGGATTAGGGTGTGATGTGGAGCATGAGATGGAATCAAAAATAAAGGAGAAAAATAGAAGGAGGTATCGAACTCAGACCTTCCAGTTGGTAGAGTAAAGTTCCAGCCAGTATGACCCTTGTGCACTTGTGATTTTTAATGTGATAATTGAGTACATGATCTCCAAACACGACGGGCGGCGAGTTTAAAGATAAAACGAATCATTTTCTTTACTTACCGGTGGCATGGTGGGTAATTATGGACAACTTCAGGGGCAATTGCTATGACGAACGACTAGAAACACTCCGTGCTTTATTATTAGGGGAGACTGATCCGGGGCGATCTGCAACTCAAGTCCCCTCCGCATCAATGGATACAAATACAATGAGCATGTAAGCCGGATTGGCTGATAACGCATTTGAAAAGGTTGTTGTTTTGTATCCACTGATCAGTGAATAACCGCGAGACGGCAGTTCAGGATGTTTTCATGACGAAATTCCCGGATCAGCACTTCTAGAATGTCATTCTCCGGAAGGACGACACTATCATCATCTAGTTCTTCCACACGGCCTCTGTGAAGGACCACATACATCTGTGAGGTTTCGGACCTGAGACCGTGACCTTCTACTCCACCCCCTTGTTCTGCCGCAGAACCGCGAGACGACAGTTCAGGATGTTTTCATGACGAAATTCCCGGATCAGCACTTCTAGAATGTCATTCTCCGGAAGGACGACACTATCATCATCTAGTTCTTCCACACGGCCTCTGTAAAGGACCACAGACATGTGTGAGGTTTCGGACCTGAGACCGTGACCTTCTACTCCACCCCCTTCAATTGCAAGCATCGAAGAGGTGGATCAAGATTGCCTAAGACTATGCTTGTCGTTCGCCTCTCCCATTGCTCTATATATTTTTTATATGTATTTTTTATTTTTTAGTTTTCATATATATTTTCCTTGTTTGCCTGAACAACTATGTGTGTGTGAACGCGCGCCTTTGATATATTTCTATGTTTTTGCGTATTTTCTGTATTTTATCTTTTGCAATTGTATGTCCCATATATTATATTAGTAGCCACTAGATGGTTGGGCTCGTACATAGCCCATCTCCCTAGCTCACCGGCCTCTTCCTCCTCCCTCGTCTCTCTCAGCCCCCAATCCTTATTTTCTTCGTCTCGCCCGCTAGCCTATTCCTGCAAACTCCGACGAGCCCACATGCTCAACTCGCATTGTCCCGCCCATCTTGCTCCGATTTACTTGCTCGTTCGCATCGATCTGACAAGGACGGTTTCTGCCGCCACTAGTAGCTGCCCTAGACGACCGGCCTCTGATCTTGATCAACGGTGGCGAGAGAGGAAGAGGGACACCACCCTGGTCCTAGTCTGACAGCGGTGGCTACCACGTCGATTCGACACATCATTGCTCCTCAGATCTGGTCTTCCCAGGTACCATCCAGGCACCCAACGCCACTATGTATGGTCTTCGTTGTCGCTTGCTCCCATGTTGCCTATGCCGACCTCCTTTACGCCACCTCGGCCGCCTCCCCTATGGCTCACGTCAGTCATCCCGTCTTTGTTTGAGAAAACAAATGTGTTTCGTTCATGTTCGGTCCGTATTACAAATGCAATCTCTATGGCCCGAAACATGAATTTCAATGTATTTTGCGGTGAATTGGTCTTTTGTTGCCTAATTATACAAGTGAAACGGTCTGACTTGTCTTGACATAATTTCAAATGCTCTGCTAAAGAATCACCAGTTTCTTGCAATGGCTAAATGTATGAATTGCATGAGGAGAATAAAAATGCAAGTGCTTGCAATGAAATGTCACAAGAGAACAAGTATCTCCACTATGAGCAAATAAGTAGAGTAGCGGCGGCAACCACACATGGACCAACTATGTATGTATTTTGACAGTGTGTTGCATTTTTTTAGTATTATTAGTGGATGTACTTCAGGTATGCATTTGGCTAAATGTAGGAATTGTAGTGGAGAGAACAAAATCCAAGTGTATCCCTAACATGTGGTTGGGTGGTTAGAGGGACTGTGGTATCCCCAGCCCACCATAGTTTAAATCTTGGTGCTCGCATTTATTCCTGGATTTATTTTAGGATTTCTGGCGATGCGCATTCAGTGGGAGGAGACGTTCCCGTCGATGACGAGGCGCCTACGGTGACTTCGTAAATCTCAAGATGATATGCTGGCTCAGTCTTTCAGAGATGCTCATAAGGGTAGGATGTGCGTGTATGCGTTCATATGGATGAGTATATGCGCATGTATGAGCGCTTGTGTCTGTACTTGTGTTCAAAAAAAGAACAAAATCCAAGTGTATTGGACTAAATGTATGAATTTTACAAATGAATTCGACTTCAATTAAATGTATGAATTCTACAAATAAATTCTTTTTAATTCACAAATACTTCCTAGTATCAAAATATGACTTTTTTATAGTCAAGTGCAAAAAAACGTCTCATATTTTCCTGCAGAGGGAGTAGGACGAAATCACTGTTCTGACCTTGTCAGCGTTTGTAGTCACAAACTGAACCCAACGTGAAAGTATTTCACGATTTGACCTTTTTAGAAACGCCAGGGCCCGTGGCGTTTCTAGTCAACACTGAAACGCCGAACCAGCTAGCGTTCCTGGCTAACATGGAAACGCCGTGGTAGCTAGCGTTTCTGCACTGGCCCACAGTCAGTCCGAACCCACTGTTTTCGCTGACGTGGCACATGTGAAACGCCAATGTCCCTGGCGTTTCTGGACTGGATTAAGTAATGCGCCGGGCCGCGGGGGCCTAACCCAGTCCACTCGCAGTCACAGCCCCGGTCGGGCAGGTCTTCGGGAACGAACTGGCGGCCGCCCCTCCCTCCTCTTCACCTAATCTCCCCCAGATTTGCTATTTTGATCATCAAAACGAGTAGATCGGAGCATCCCCGAGTTGCTTGAGGTATTCTTGTAACACCCCGGATGTAACTTTCCCTATTTGTACTCCAACTTTTGCCGTTTCCGGCGTTAAGTTATTTTATTCTCTCGGGTTCGGGTTTTTGTCTCCGTGTGTGGCTGTCGTTGTCATGCATCTCATCTCATGTCATCATGTGCATTGCATTTGCATACGTGTTTGTCTCATGCATTCGAGCTTTTTCCCCGTTGTCCGTTTTGCATTCCGGCGCTTCGTTCTCCTCCGGTGGTCTTTTCTATCTTTCTTTCGTGTGTGGAGATTAAACATTTCCGGATTGGACCGAGACTTGCCAAGCGGCCTTGGTTTACTACCGGTAGACCGCCTGTCAAGTTTCGTACCATTTGGACTTCGTTTGATACTCCAACGGTTAACCGAGGGACCGAAAAGGCCTCGTGCGTGTTGCAGCCCAACACCCCTCCAATTTGGCCCAAAACCCACCAAACTCTGCTCCATGTCCTAGAGCGTTCGATCACGATCGCGTGGCCGAAAACCACACCTCATTTGGGCTCTCCTAGCTCCCTCACCGGCCGCCTCCTCCCTCCTCCACGCCGGCTCCGGCGAACTCGGGTCCGGCCAGCTACAGTGCCGCGAGATCCGATCTGGATCGGGGTTGCTAGAGTAAACCCTAGGGGTAGTTTTTTTTCACTAAGTCCCGGATATTTTTAGTTCATATGCTCCTGTTCGCGGCCCCGTAACTTTGCATCCGTAGCTCCGATTCATGCATATAGCATATCAAAATGTTCATCTCAGAGAGTACATCATTTAATTCCATTGCATTATTTTCATTTGAGCTCATCTTGATGCCCTAAATGCTGTTTGAAGAGGGCTACTTGAGTTAATTGTCAGATCTGTTACTCCGTTTAGCACTTTTGTCATTTTTGCCATGATTATTGTGTGTGCTATGCCCGTGAGTTCTACATATGTTTTGTTAAGGGTTTTGTCATCTCTCCATAGGTGCAACCCATGTATTTTTAGGATGTGTGTGGTGACTTGTGCAAGCTTGCAAAGTGGTGCACTTGCTAATTCTGTTTTCAGGGACTTAGAGATTTCACTAAGTCCTGGGATTGTTTATCTCACGATGCCATATGTTCATGTTGTTTCCTAGCGATCCGTGCCTCTTTTGAGGATGATCAGTAAGGGAGTTTTGTTAATATTGTAGTGATCTATCCATCCATGTCTTTGTTTGCAATTATGGAGCACCCTAGCTTGAGTCAATCGAGCTCTACTTTTGCTTTGTTGCGAATCTGGGCAGATCGTCAACTTGTTTGCGATTTTGCCAATGTTATTGTAGTTGATCCGTGCATGCTATGCCATTGTTCTTGCCATGTATAGCTTGCATTTTGTGCCTTATTAAGGGATGTATGCTTGTCTTGCCATGACTTGCACCGTGGTGAGTGCATCGAGCTCATAAACATGCCTTCGTGAGTTATGTTTCAGCATGTCCCAGTTTTCACTAAGTCTGAAAACTGATTATGTTTTTGCTATGTTCACATGCTTGCAATTGTATTTTCTGCTTCCTTTTGGCTCAAGGTCACTAAGGGACTTTTGTTAAGCTTGTTGAGTAGCTCCATGCCATGTCTTTCTTTGTCATGTTCAGGTCCTGTAGCATGTTGTTTTGTTGCTCCGAAAAGGGCTATATGATCTGAAATTCCAGACAAGTGTTAATTTCACTAAGTCTGAGATCTGTTTGCCATTTGCGTTTTTGCCATGCTTGTTTGAATCTGTTAATGGATGATTTGGCTGTAGCTCAGTGCTAGAATTTTGTTAAGCATCTTGAATGCTTCCCTGCCATGTATTTTGTTGTCATGTTTGGTGGCTGTAGTATGTTCATTTCGTTGCATTTAGATGCCTACTTGCTGTAAATCGCAGACCGGTGTCATATTTGAATCGCTTGCCATTTCCAAACCGTAACTCCGATTCCGGCGTTCTTTATATCGTTTTCAAGCGATTTCATCTCATCTTTCTAGTGGCACACTTAGAATTCCAAGTTGAGGCCAGGTTCATGAATTTCCTGTCATATCTTGCATTTTGCATCCCGCATCGCATCCCGCATAGCATATCATCTTTGCATCGTGTTGTTTGAGTTTGCACGTGGTTGATTGTATCCTTGTTGCTTGTTTGTCTTGTTTGGGTAGAGCCGGGAGACGAATTCGCTAACGAGGAGCCCATTGAGTTTGCTTTCGAGGATCCAGTCAACTCTGACAACTGTGCAGGCAAGATGATCATACCCTCGAAATCACTACTATCTTTTCTATGCTGGTTTGTTCGCTCTTTTGCTATGCCAATGCTACGATGCCTACCATTTGCTTGCAAGCCTCCCAAATTGCCATGTCAAACCTCTAACCCACCATTGTCCTAGCAAACCGTTGATTGGCTATGTTACCGCTTTGCTCAGCCCCTCTTATAGCGTTGATAGTTGCAGGTGAAGATTGGAGGCCGTTCCTTGTTGGAACATCTTTTATTTACTTGTTGGGATATCATTATATTACCTTGTTATCTTAATGCATCTATATACTTGGTAAAGGGTGGAAGGCTCGGCCTCTCGCCTAGTGTTTTGTTCCACTCTTGCCGCCCTAGTTTCCGTCATATCGGTGTTATGTTCCCGGATTTTGCGTTCCTTACGCGGTTGGGTTATAATGGGAACCCCTTGATAGTTCGCCTTGATTAAAGCTTTTCCAGCAATGCCCAACCTTGGTTTTACCATTCGCCACCTAGCCTCTTTTTCCCTTGGGTTACCGGAGCCCGAGGGTCATCTTATTCTAACCCCCCCCCCCGGGCCAGTGCTCCTCTGAGTGTTGGTCCGACCGAGTAGACTATGGGGCCACCTCGGGGCAACTTGAGGGTTGGTTTTACTCGTAGGATGTCTCATCTGAGTGTGCCCTGAGAAAGAGATATGTGCAGCTCCTATCGGGATTTGTCGGCACATTCAGGCGGTGTTGCTGGTCTTGTTTCAACCTGTCGAAGTGTCTTGAGTAACCAAGATACCGAGTCTGATCAGAACGTCTTGGGAGGAGGTCTATTCCTTCGTTGACCGTGAGAGCTTGTCATGGGCTAAGTTGGGACTCCCCTGTAGGGATTGAACTTTTGAAAGCCGTGTCCGCAGTTATGGGCAGATGGGAATTTGTTAATGTCCGGTTGTAGATAACTTGAACCTTAACTTAATTAAAATGAATCAACTGAGTGTGTTACCGTGATGGCCTCTTCTCGGCGGAGTCCGGGAAGTGGACACGGTGTTGGAGTAATGTTTGCGCAGGTTGCTCTCTAGTTTCTCGCTCGTGCTTTGCCTCCTCTTCTCGCTCTCTTTTGCGAATAATTAGCCACCATACTTGCTAGTCGCTTGCTGCAGCTCCACTCATATTTTACCTTGCCTTACCTATAAGCTTAAATAGTCTTGACCGTGAGGGTGCGAGATTGCTGAGTCCCTGTGGCTCACAGATTACTATTACACGAGATGCAGGGCCTGATGATTCCGCTCCAGGAGACGCGTATGAGCTCAAGTGGGAGTTCGACGAAGACTCTCAACGATACTACGTTTCCTTTCCCGATGATCAGTAGTGGTGCCCAGTTGGGGGTGAACGGGACCGTTGTCGCATGTTGGGTTCTCTTTTATTTTGGCGCCGTAGTCGGGCCTTGAGTGTATGGATGATGTAATGTTATTTATGTACTTGATTGACGTGGCGAGTGTAAGCCAACTATGTTATCTCCCTTTTTACTATTATGTTACATGGGATGTTGTGAAGATTGTCTAACTTGCGACATATGCCTTCAATGCGATTATGTCTCTAAGTCGTGCCTCGACACGTGGGAGCTATAGTCGCATCGAGGGTGTTACAATTCTCTTCCCAATCCTCCATTTATTTGCAGTCAAGATTGGCTATTGTAGATGCATTTTTTCAAACATGGTGGAACCCTAAGATGAGTTATTAGTGATTTGTTTGATGAATATTTTGGTTACATTATGTTTAGAAAGAAGACATATACTTCTTGTGTTGAAGTATTCTTAGTTAACTTGTTTAGTGTTTGATTTAGAGAGAGACCATTTTTTGGATTAGGTTGAACCTATTATTTGTTAATAATTAGTTGTGATAGATTCTTTAGGATAAAATAGGTTGAAAAGAATTGGTGTTGGTAATGTCGTTCTTTATTTGTATCTTTGGGATAATTTGTAGTAGTTCTCACACGATTTTGTAGGATGTTTGTAGTAGTTCATAATTTAAAGCATATATCATAAGGAATCCATTGACCTTATTTTGTAGGATGTTTGAGCCGGATAAATATCCCGGCCTTGATGATTATTACGAGGAGAAGCTTCGTGATGTGCTAGTGGAAAGAGGGGAGGTAATTATGTATCTACATTGTTGATTCTCATATTGTGAGTAGTTTAGAGAAGTATATAAATTGTGCTGTGTTATTTGTAGGTTCCTCCAGTACTTCGTTTGAGAGGCCACAACCCACATGAGTCCTTGAGGTATGACCATCGCTACGAACCTTATTGTAGAAGAATCGATCTTCTCCAGTTTGTGCTCAACTTTAAAGGCATACCACCATGGCTGAACTCGACGGCCATTACCACCCTTACGGACCATTGGAGGCCGGAGACGCACTCTTTTCACCTTGCTCTTGGTGAGATGACCATCACTTTGGAGGATATTGCGATGATCTCCGGTCTTCCAATCGAGGGCAGGGCTCTTACCGGGAAGGTGAGGTCTGAGGGGTGGCGACAAAGGGTTGCAGGTTTGGTTGGTGTTGAACCTCCCCCGTGGATTCATGAAACAAATAAGGATCCTAGGCCATCTGGTGTTTTGTTCTCGTGGCTACAAGAACATTTTTATGAGTGCCCAAAGAATGCTAGTCCGGTTGTTGTGGAGAGGTACGCCAGGGCTTACTTATGGAATCTTTTGACCCAAGTGGTGTTTCCTGACGGCACGGGAGACACTTCCTCGTGGATGTTCTTGGACCCTCTTCATAACTGGGATGTTAAGTGGAGTTGGGGGTCGGCGGCACTAGCCTTCTTGTACCATTAGGTAATTCTAATTTGATGCATTCTCATTGTATGAAAGAGATTTTTGCATATGATTGTTTAATGTGTGTAAAAATGTGCAGTTGGACGGAGCATGTATGAGGAGTAAGCCGAAATCTTGTCTTGGTGATTTTGTTTGGGCCCTACAGATTTGGATGTGGGAGCGTATCCCTGTGGGCCGTAACTTGATCATTGCTCCGGAAGAACCTTGGGAGTGGCCTTTTGACGGGGATGAGGAGCGGTATCCCACTATCGCATACACGTGGGCTACTGTCCAAGTGTCGAGTATCGCCTCCATGGGGCGGTACAAGGCATACATAAGCGAGCTTGACATGCTTACTTACAACCAGGTAATTATCAAATGCCTTGCCATAATTACAGATTTTTTTTTGTTGTGCATGAGCTAGTGACATGTTGTGTGTAGGTTAATTGGAGGTCGTACATTGTACTTAGGCAGTTCCCTTTGAGCAATATGTGCCTTCGTGACCAGTATCTTTGGCGTGTGCGTTGCCCCATGATATGCTTTTTTGCTGTGGAGTGGCATCTTCCACATCGTGTTTCGAAGCAATTTGGAGTACAATAACGCACCCCGCCGGAGTATGTTGAGACAAGTGTGGTGCTACATAGGTGAGAGTTTCTTGTACCATATGTTGATCAATGTGTAACCACAGAAAAATGAAAATGATATCGATACTTCACATGCTTTGTAGGACGAGCCGACAACACAATAAGAATGTCATTAATTGGGAGGATCACCATCTTATGTGGGTGGACATGTGGAATGCTCAGAGGAATGCCCGAGTTGAAGATGATCACACACCTGACAACGATGAGGGGCATATTTAAGGCATTTGGAGTGGCTTCGCAAAGATTACAGAGTTATCCTTAAGGGTGCTTGGACTCGTGCTGATTGCTTGGAAGTAATGCCAAGTGAGGCTGCTGATGGTGCATTCAACAACTCTATTAGGGAGACCATTGGAGCGCACCTAGATTATGGCCCTCTGCATGACCGAGTGGTATGTCTTTTTGTCTCTTTTTTGAACATGTGTCATTTCTTCATGAGTGGTGTGTCACTTAAGTTTTATTCAGGGCACGGAGCTATGGAGATGTATCAATGATAGTAATGTGGTGCTTGGTCGCGCACCTGGTAGAGAAACGGACGGTCTCATTAGGAGTACTCTACAGGTTAGAGGCCTTCTTAATATGAACATGTGTTTTATATCATGTGAACTATTTTTGCATATTTACATGTCAATGTCTTTTCCTTTGCGGAAGGTTGTGAATCGTTGCCGAACACTAGCTGATTTACTTTCTTGCCATGGCGGTTCATCCACGGATGTGCGTGCACGTGCTCAGTATAGAATGGATGTGATTTCTTCCGCTCGTCCATCTTCGAGCCAAGCACGTGCTTCTTCCGCTCGTCCATCTTCCAGCCGAGCAGGTGCTTCTTCGAGCCGAGCACGGATTGATGAACAGGAAGATGAAGAGGAGGAGACAGACTACGATGCGGATCTGGACTATGAGGAGCTTGGGGCTTCGCATATGGAAGATGCCCCACAGCCAACTCAACCTTCTCAGCCTTCTGAAGAAGCACGCCGAGTTAGCTCAAGAACCATCCGACGTCCTGGATGGCAGAACACTCCAGAGGGCTACGTCAACAGGGGGAAGATGGCTGCGAAAAGAGGCAAGAAGTGAAGTGATGACTGATGTGTACTTGTTAGTTCTATATCTGGTGACCTAGAAATGTAGTTAGCGTTTCAGATGGAGTGAACTTGTTAGTTCTATATCTGATGAACTTGTTATGTTTTATGTCTGATGGACTTGTTAGTTCTATGTCACGAAGACTTGTTAATTATTATGTAAGCTGGATCATGTTAAGTTCGTTGCCGAAAATATGTCTCATTGCTATACTTGGCATTTATATTGTGAAAATTGTTTGATTATCAACTGTTATAGTACCTTTGCTACCTGCGATGGAATGGGCAGCAGGGTTTGTTGTGTTCTGCATAGCAGGGCAGAAATGCCAAAGCCTTTGGCGTTTCCATGTGGCCTGGAAACGTTTCATGTACGTGTACCCGACAGCTTCTGTCTTAAAGAAACGCCAAGCCTTGTCGAGCGTTTCTATGTAGGGGAGAAACGCCATTGCCATTGGTGTTTCCAGCGTACACAAAAATGTTTCGCGAAGAAGTCCCAGGCAGCTTCTGTCTTAAAGAAACGCCAAGCCTTGTCGAGCGTTTCTATGTAGGGGAGAAACGCCATGGCCGTTGGCGTTGCCAGCGTACACAAAAACGTTTCGCGAAGAAGTCCCAGGCAGCTTCTGTCTTAAAGAAACGCCAAGCCATGTCGATCGTTTCTGTGTAGGGGAGAAACACGAGGGACATCGGCGTTTCCATAATGAAAAATTCACCACATAAAGTACTACACATGGAGGATGTCAAGAACAAACTCCAAGGCAATTTGGTGGCACACATAGTTCACCACATAAAGTACTACACATGGAGGAGTCCTAAGCAATTGTGATATCACATAGTTCACCACATAAAGAAGTACACATAGAGGAATCCAAAGCAATTGTGCCATCACATAATTCAAGCGTGTTGTGAATGACTTAACGGAGAAGGCTACACATGCGGAGTTAAGATCCTTGCAAAGATCCTTGTTCTTACAAGCCCTGTAAAAGTTTGCAACGAGGTGCCTCATACACCATCGGTGGTGAAGCCTCGCATGCCCTAGAATATGAATATCCACGGCCTTCAATATGCCTTGGTGTCGATCGGATATGATGCATACCTCCTTATTCAGAGGAATGACCGTGCTCCTAACAAGTCTCATGAACCATTCCCAGTTGTCTTGGTTCTCCATGGAGACCAAAGCAAATGCCACAGGCAACACCTGATCGTTAGCATCATGTGACATTGCTATCATGAGTGTGCCCTTGTATTTCCCTGTCAAGAATGTCCCATCTATAGACAAAACCGGTCGACAATGCTCAAAAGTTGCAATGCATGGGCCAAACATTCAAAAGGCATGACGGAACACTCCTTCAATATCTTGGACATAGTGGTACATTCCTGGGTTTCTGTACGACATCGCTCCCAGCAACCTGGGTAGCATGTTGTAAGCCTCTTCCCATCCACCGTACAACATTCTGAGAGCGACTTGCTTGGCCTTCCATGTCTTTCCGTACTTGACCTTATATCCGAACTTATCTTCAATTCAACTCATCAACAACTTCACTTTAATGGTTGGATCCTCGGCTATATGTTTCTGGTATTTATAACCAATGAATTCCGAGGTTAGTTGACAGTGTGTCTTCCGTGCTTCTACGGCCGGCGGTGTGCATTGGTGAGTGGCTTCGCAACTAGTTATCTTCCACCAACCATCTTTCGTGAGTCTTCCATTGACTTTCCATTTGCATCTTTCTACCTCACATTTCACGGTGTATCGCTTGTTGCAGTCCGAGTGAACAACTATGAAAGGCCTGTGGTGTTTGACAGCATACTCACACAACCACATCCTGAATTCTAGCATGTGCTCGAACATCAAACCTTTCCTCACGTATGACATCGAAATCGCGTCGGGTGTACTACTTGGGAACTGTCTAGCCTCAATTGTCTTGCTCATGCCACCGTCGACTATAGCCTTATCTGCAAGGCTAACATCACAAAACAAGGGAACTTTGTGATCCCTACCGGTGTTTTTTGTGTACCACTATGCTTCTTTCGCAGTCAAGCCATCCTCGTCCAACTCATTCACCGGGCCTTCATCATCCGAGTCATCCACACAAGCACGCTGATAGATAATGTCAGGATCCATGTCCTGATGCCTTACTTCAGCCTCTACATCACCAACAATGTTGTGGTGCCTCTCATACTCTTCGTCGGAGTCATCGCCATCATCTTTCATCGGTGCACTACCTCCGAACTCATATTGGGGATACTCATTGGCTCCCGCTTCAACTTTATGCTCAACAATAGGCGGCACACTACTAACCCGGCTCACATCATCTACTAAGGTTTGGTTCAAGTCAACATGAAAGAGAGGAGCCTTGACCACCTTACTTGCAAAGACTTCGAGTGACTTGACTGCCGAGGATGCAACAACCTCCTTATATGCAGCCCAATGCAAATTGGACTTGATAGGCATTGTCTTCATTCGACACTTGTGTGCCGACCCAACATCATATCTTCCTACTAATTCAACTTGATCACTTGCATCCACCCACTTTAATCTTATCCGTGTTTCTTCCACAACCTCTTCATAACTAGGAGTCTCAAGAAATATCAATACTTCCTCATACTTGTCATCAATATCCACATTCATGAATGCCTCTTTGTCAACATAATGAATATTCACAATCTTGTCCATCTAAAAAAATGGTAACATAAATATAAGAAATGTACAATGCTAAATATACCACATTGCTAACAAAACCCCTAACCCTAACGCTAAATCTTAACATTAGCCATAACCCTAACCCTAAATCTTAACATTAGCCATAACCCACAATAAGGTATGCTCAACAACATCAAAATGCAACACTATTGGAACAACAATACTCAAAACATCACATTATAGATCCATGCTCAAAACTATGGTTAGGAACAACAAGAACAAATCAATCCAAATGGACAAATCCAACCAATACAAATTTGTGAGATGAAGGAGGTTACCTCAACGAACGGAAATGACACCGAATCCACGGACCAACCCAATCGATTTGCAAGGATTTGAGAGGGGCTAAGTGAGGGACACAAAGGGGGAAAATGGCAAGAGCTCGGGATAGGCCAATGGGGAAGAAGAGAGTGATGAGTGGTGGGTGGAAGCCCCGCGGCCACCTAAAATATCTGCACCAGAAACGCTAGATGGATCGGCGTTTCCAACCTGCCACGTCAGCAAACAACGGGTCCTCGGCCTGGCAGTGGGCCAGGGCAGAAACGTTAGTTGGTTCGGCGTTTCAGTCAACACTGAAACGCCGAAAACGCCACGGGCCCTGACGTTTCTAAAAGGGTCAAATCATGAAATACTTTCACGTCGGGTTCAGTTTGTGACAATAAACGCTAACAAGGTTAGAACAGTGATTTCGGCCGAGGGAGTACTGGTTACAGTAGTGCTCAGAACACCACTAGCATCTTCCATATTAGTCTCGTCAGGCCGCCACGCCCGTGCACTAATTGTGACGTGCGGCTGAAGCACCCACTAACGACGTTTTCTAAATGCCGCTAGTAGGCCTTTCTATACTATTACCCCGTTCTAAAATACAAGACGTTGCCAGGCCTACCAAAACGTCTTATATTTTAGAAGGGAGGTAGTAATACAGTAGCTAAACTGAAAGGCATGTTAAACATATCGACGAGACAAGTCAGTCACAGCCACACAATCACGACAACATACCCTCCACAATCTGAGCTCCTACATCACATTTATACAGAACTGACGGGCAAAATATAAAGAAACCAGTGATTCAGGATGAATGAACAGAGAAAACAGGGTGAAGAAAAGCTCTCCACGAACATATTTGGTATCTACTACCAGTCTAAACCGCAGAAGCAGGCAACATGACAATCTGTGATGAAGTTTTCTTGCGGATGAAACTTTGTAGTTGAATTCAGCCAAACAGATTATGTGGCGCTGGGTCAGCCATGAGTGAGCTATGGTGATGAACCATATGCCACCTGCCATTACAGAACTCGTATACATTGGTCACATGGAACGGCCCTGGGTCAACATCGACATGAACCTTCATGTTAACCCATGCTACATCAGCAAGTACACGAGCTCTGACATCCCGTAGCTGAAAATCAGTGCCCTGGCCTCCATCTTGGCCCCAGTTGAATAACAAGCCCCAGCTGTTCATCACTGCATTGTATCTGCCAAAACGAGGAGTTAAATGATGGCATAGCACCATAAGAGTAGATCATGTCTACTTGAACAAATGACAAGAAAAATTATCCAGGATTGCTCAAATGGAACTGTCATCCCAAAGGGAAGAGCAGCAAAAGAAGGTACTTGTTGTTTTTCAATTTCATACAGTGAAGAAATGTGATGGTGTTTGTCACCATATGTCTGGGTTCTACTTGGAACGGTACTGGTCACTGGAGAAGCTTCCAGAAACTAACGCAACATCAGCAATCATACATAGAAAAATGTGCACCTCTGGTGATTTGGTGAAGCAGTCATACTTGGCGCAAAAGTATTCAGCATTCAGCACATTTCCAATTCAAACTATATGAAAAGGTGAATCTATACCCTGAAACCACTACAATGTGTAAGGGCTCCAAGAACATACTCAATTTGATAATCTTCTATAAACACATGATGTTGGAAAATAATTGTCTAGCATGACGGCTAAACTAATATTCGCTGGAATGTGCAGTTTAATCACTTTCGCCTGCCTAATTACGGCAAGACACAAATGCGTGAATATGAATAAGTGACTGGAAGGAATTTTCCTAATCATGACACAGCACATGTACTAGTACTATTGTTTGTGGCAACATCCTCTATAGCACTAAGCTCCCTAGTTTTAAAGAGCCCAGATTCAATTGAGATCTCCAAATAGAATTGGGTCACCCGATTTTGACCGGATCAAAAATTCTGCAAAGCTCTCTCATTCAATTCTTTATACTATACACTATGATTTCTAATTTTTAAGGCCTCACAATTAATTGAGGTATTCAATTTAGAATTGCGTCATCCAATTTTAACCGGGTCAACAATTTCTCAAGCTCTCCCATTTAATTCTTTTAATTCACCATGTTCCGTAATTTCAAAGCTCTTCCATTCAATTGAGGTATTCAATTTTGGATCTGGTTTACGATTTTGATCGGGCCAACAATTTTTCAAATCAATTAGCAGCAACCGGCCTATAAAAACATATCAATCCCGCGCACCCTCTCACCACCTAGAAAAAAGAAGTGTCACCATGTGATATTGTAGCACTAATATAGTATATGCAAGCACCGACACAGAAATTTCTCCACATAAATATAGATCAGTTAGCGGATAACACATAATCACACCACAAATAGCCCCACCAAATCAACGCACTATAAATAATAATAAAAAACACTCTATCATCTCCCCTACCTACCAAACTTAATATTCCATCAGTTCCAAAATATAAAGGGTATTAGTTTTTTAGAAAGTCAAATTTCTTTAAATTTGACCAAGTTGAGAGAAAAAACATCGACATTCACAATATTAAACAAAAAATATATGAAAATTCATTTCATGATGAATCTAAAAATACTGATATGATATTATGGATTTTGATATATTTCTCTACAAATTTGATCAAACTTAAAATGTTTGACTTTCCAAAAAAGTAATACACCTTATATTTTGAAACAGTGATTAGTTTTTTTTTAAGAAACCCAACAACACAAACGGCGCAGCAAAGCGCGCCCAACCCTTCTACTCCCTCCGTCCAAAAATACTTGTCATCAAAATGGATAAAAAGAGATGTATCTAGAACTAAAATACATCTAGATACATCCCCCTTTATCCATTTTGATGACAAGTATTTCCGGACGGAGGGAGTAGTAAATAGCTAAGTTGCAAAACCCCAATGACTGGGAGATATAACCCAAGGAAAAGATTTAAATAGAGAACAAGTGCTACAAGCCTCCCAAGCTGTCCGCTTGCACATTTCTACTTGTTTATTAGACGAGACTTAACAAATTCGCATATAAGGTGAAAGCAATATGGCCATGGAAATGAATGTTGGAGATGAGTGAATTGACATTGGTGCTATGTATAACTCCACAATAAACGCTTTACAGAATTGTTAGCTGTGCTACCTATACCAGCAATAAACTCCATATGGACTTTTTTTCTTTACCAAAGTGCTTCTGGTATCAAGTTCACAGAAGAAACAAAAATTATCTCTGCAGTAACTTATCCATATGTCTACGCAGCTGCACAACTAATTTAAGCTTTCTCGATCTCTGCCCAATCCAACAGAAAATGAAATGAGCCATTTATGCATCTTTCGCAACAGTAAAGAATTATATAGGTCATGCCTTTTGAGCCATAGCTAAATCAGAGTGAAGTCTAAACATACCCTGTAAAAAGCTCTCCAGTAGCATGTACGCATTTTACATAGTCTGAGTTAAGCCAGAAGTGACTCATTGCTGGCAAGGATCCTTCCCTGATGATATTATAGAACTCAGCATTCACATTCATGATGGCCTTTGTAGCTGCATAGTATGCCTTCCATCCGTTAGGTGGAGTTATAGTATCCTGCTCCGCTGTAAAATCCTACAAGGGAGAGGTTGATTTATGAAAAACTCAAAGAAAGTGAAATTTTGCGGTTCGATTGGCGGTTTTATATCAATGCTCACAACGAAAATTGCCTTATTCAACCATTATAACCTCACACAGTCCCAATGAAAAAACACGCAAAATTTAAATCATGTACTCCCTCAGTAGCTGTTTCGTTAGATATTACTGAAAAAGGCCTTGCCATATGGCTGCTATGGAAGATAAATAGCATTAAGTTTTCAACCAAAGGTGCTCACAGGACAAAAAAGGTACATGCAGTAGGGTACAAGTACAAATATCACATATCCAGTTAGACTGCATATTTCGATACAAGCTTTTTCTGTGCAGTGTCAAACCCCATTGTGGTTAGATCGAGACGAATACAGGAACGTTTTGAAAGTGAAACAGGGTACTTTTTGGCATATCATATGTAAACTTATCCAAGATGTGTCACCGTCCATGTAAAATCAATTTAGCAACAGTTGATTAAAAATGGAGCGCATCTAGCCACAAAGTGTGTCTGTGTGACTTTAATTGCGTAGCTACCTTATGTAATTCAATCCCTCCAAGCAAACTAACAAATCCCATTGGCGTGATCAAGCATTTCAGTATACAAACAAAATAGGATAACATAAAAGCAATGTGAAGCCAAGCAGATGATCATAGCAGGCAAAACAGCAACCTAAATGGAAGTAAAATTAGCAGGGCAGCAAAGCTACACCCCAATTTCAAAAGTAACTCTATCAAGGAAAATCTAAGAGAGAGCAGCAGGGTGGGCACAGCACCTTGTGGTAGAGCGCCTTCCAAGCCCCATCGTCGTTGGCGGCGCGGCGCATGGCTGAATTGGTCATCGAGAGGCGGCAGAGGCTAGTGCAGTCGAGGTAACTGAGCGCGTGGGTGGTGATCTCAGGCACGAGCTGCTCCATCATGGAGGCGCCCGTCGTTGCAGGTGCTGGCGCCGGCGCCTTGTTCATCTCCCCGCCGACGGCCATCTCGCCGTTGGCGCTGGGGAAAGTGGTATTGGCGCAGCAACCACAGGAAGCGCAGACGCAGCAGCGTGAAGGAATGGGCTGCTGCTTC
>NC_041384.1:339814974-339819173 GCF_002162155.2 Triticum dicoccoides
AGATGGCGCAGACGACGCAGCAGACGGCGGTGGCCCCGGCGGCGATCAGGGCCCGGAAGCCGTCCATGCGGACATCCAGGTCGCGGGGAAGGAGGCAGCGGCGGTCAGGGACTGGGGGTAGGGTTTGGGCGGCATCCCATCACATGGGGAAGGAGGAGCGAAACTAGGGTTTTGGGGGAGGGGGAGGAGATGGGGAAATCAGGGAGGTTTCCGCTTTCGAATGGAGGTGGGAATGGGATGGGTGGGTGATCTCTGACCAGAACCAGAAGGTATGCGCTGTGATTTATGAACGAGGTCCGGCTCGATCCGAAAGGGGTAGGCCTGCAGCTGCCAAAATCACTGTTTTGACTTTTTGACAGAAGACCAGTAAATGCCCTTGTGTTGCAACGAGCTAACAACTTTTTTATCCTTAAAGCCCTCTTCTTTTCTTTCTTTCTTGATTTTCCCAACTAAAAATTGTTTATCGGAGTGATATGTGAATTGATAAATTTACGACCATACTAAAATAGTAAGAGCTAAAAATATATTTATCGAAGAACATTTCTAGAACACATTCGACATGAACGTTGTCGTGTCTGACAGATTATGAACAAACACAATGATGATTTATCACCAAATCCCATTTTATATTTTTAAACATGATTGCAATTATAGCCTTATAGAAGAAAAACTTATCAGAAATGTGCTACAAAAATAACATCTTGTGTTTAAAGCCATAGAGACGAAGATCTTCAATAAGGCCATAAGAAGACATGTAGAAAGCAACACAGTACTTCCTCGGTCCTTTTACTCGCATATAAAATTTGTCTAAAGTCAAAATTTGTAAATTTTATCAACTTTATAGAAAATACAAACAATCACAATACGGGATCAATATCATTAGATGCATCATGAGTTCAATTTTTATAATGTATAACTTTAGTATTGCGTAAGCTGAGTTTTTTTTCATATAAATATGGTCAAAAATATTCTACATATCTCGGTATTAAGGGTGTCACTATATGTCAGACTAAGAAAATTTGATGCAAAGTTGATTTTTCTCGGTTGTTGGATCTTTCATCGGATGGTTATTGTTTATCCTCTACCTCCGGCCTCTTCCTCCTACTTAACATCCAACTACCGCCAGCCGATCCACCCGTCGCGCATCGCCGCCACCCCTGACCGCCTTGCTTCCCTGCCCTACCCTATCGCCACCCTCGATGTGACGCCCCCGATTCAATCGTACACTAATCATACACGCAAACGTGTACGATCAAGATCAGGGACTCACGGGAAGATATCACAACACAACTCTACAAATAAAATAAGTCACACAAGCATCACATTACAAGCCAGGGGCCTCGAAGGCTCGAATACAAGAGCTCGATCATAGACGAGTCAGCGGAAGCAACAATATCTGAGTGCAGACATAAGTTAAACAAGTTTTCCTTAAGAAGGCTAGCACAAACTGGGATACAGATCGAAAGAGGCGCAGGCCTCCTGCCTGGGATCCTCCTAAACTACTCTTGGTCACCGTCAGCGGGCTGCATGTAGTAGTAGGCACCTCCCGAGTAGTAGTAGTTGTCGTCGGTGGCGTCGGGCTCCTGGACTCCAACGTCTGGTTGCAGCAATCGGATATAGGAAAGGGGAAAAGGGGGAGAAAGGCAACCGTGAGTACTCATCCAAAGTACTCGCAAGCAAGGAGCTACACTACATATGTATGCATTGGTATCAACTGGAATAAGGCTATTATATATGGACTGAACTGCAGAAAGCCGGAATAAGGGGGGATAGCTAGTCCTTTCGAAGACTACGCTTCTGGCAACCTCCATCTTGCAGCATGTAGGAGAGAGCAGATGGTAAGTTCACCAAGTAACATCGCATAGCAATAATCTTAACCGATGATCCTCCCTTCGTCACCCTGTGAGAGAGCGACCACCGATTGTATCTGGCACTTGGAAGGGTGTGTTTTATTAAGTATCCGGTTCTAGTTGTCATAAGGTCAAGGTACAACTCTGGGTCGTCCTTTTACCGAGGGACACGGCTATTCGAATAGATTAACTTCCCTGCAGGGGTGCACCACATAACCCAACACACTCGATCCCATTTGGCCGGACACACTTTCCTGGGTCATGCCCGGCCTCGGAAGATCAACACGTCGCCGCCCTACCTAGGCCCAACAGAGAGGTCAGCACGCCGGTCTAAATCCTATGGCGCAGGGGTCTGGGCCCATCGCCCTTTGCACACCTGCACGTTGCGAACGCGGCCGGTGAGCAGACCTATCAACCTCCATTACAAAGGAAGTTGCGTTATGCGGTCCAACCCGGCGCGCGCCGCTCAATCGCTGACGTCACGAAGGCTTTGGCTGATACCACGGCGTCGACCAGGATCTCGTTAAACGTGTTATCTTGAAGACACCGCTAACGTCGACCAGGGCCAGGCCCACCTTTCTCCTAGGTGGTCTCAACCTGCCCTGCCGCTCCGCCACAAAGATCCACCCAGAGGGCCGTCGGGACAAAGGTCCTTTCAGCCCCCAATCCGTGAATCACTCGCGGGTATTCCTCGAGCCAAGCCGACTTTAGTCATCACATGTACCATGTATACAGTATAGGTATATACCCGTGATCAACTCCCGAGTGATCACGGCCCGATAGTATAGCATGGCAGACGGACAATAATGTATGGCCACTAATGATAAACTAGTATCCTATACTAAGCATTAGGATTGCAGGTAAAGGTAACAACAGTTGTAGCAAGAATGACATGTTATGCATCAGGATAGGATTAACGGAAAGCAGTAACATGCTACACTACTCTAACGCAAGTAGTATAGAGGAGAGTAGGCGATATCTGGTGATCAAGGGGGGGGGGGCTTGCCTGGAGGCTCTGCGGATGAAAGGAATCTTCGGAAGCGTAGCCGTAGTCGAACACCAAAGCATCAATGGTCTCGGGGTCTATAGCGGTATCGGAGTCTACCGAAAAGAAGCAACGAAGGGGAAACAAATAAATAACAGAGCAAACAATAGCATCACAAAATATAACAAGGCAATACGCGGTGTCAGGGGTGAGCTAACGCGAGGATAGGTGATACCGGCGAAGGGGAAAACAACCGGAAAAGTTTTCCCGGTGTTTCGTGTTTTCGGACAGACGGACCGGAGGTGAAAGGTTGCAGGTTCGCTATGCTAGGGACGTATGGCGGACAAACGGATTGCGTATCCGGATTCGTCTCGTCATTTTGAGCAACTTTCATGTACAAAGTTTTTTCATCCGAGCTACATTTTATTTTATATTGATTTTTAAAGTTTTAATTCATTTTCCAGAATTACTAAAATTCTGCTAAGTCCTTAGTTTTAAATATAATTTAGCTGTTTTCCAGAGGCTATAACTAGTCTTCTATTCATCCTATGAATTGGTGCCTTATACCAATATTGATCACTTTCATGTGGTCTACAAGATGGTAACAATTGCATCATTGTTAGATCCTTGTATCATGTTTATTTCCTGCTCCAAAGTTGCTATAGCAGTATATCTGTCTTTTTACTTCTGCCAGTTAACAGAATATAGACTTTTGTCATTTTCATAGGAATTAATCCACGCAACTTTTGGATTTGGTCCAATGGAAAGAATTGAACCTTGTCAAGTGTACTACCTGCACATATTTATTTTAGCTATGTTGAGCTTTGTTTAAATCCTATTTTGAGGCTGTTTAGGGGGCTAACCAGTTCAGTTTTAGAAAAGCTAGCAGCACTGTAGCAGTGCTGCACTAGTAGCAGCAGTATTATAGCAAGCAGCGGCGCTCGCGGCAGCGATGTAGCAGGAGCGAGGCGGCAGCACGGCAGCAGGGGCAAGCGGGTGCGTGTGTGGCGGCAGAGGCTGCAGGCGGAAGGGCGTGGGCGCGGTTGGAGGAGGCGGGCAGCGGAAGGAGGAGGCGAGGCGAGCCGGAGTGCTCGGGCGCGAGCGGCAGCGGCGACCAGCACGGCGGTGCGCGTCGAGCAGCAGTAGCCAGCGGACGGCGCAAGGCGCGGGCAGAGGGCGGCACAGCAGGCGTGCGAGCGTGAGGCGGCATGGGCTCGGGCACACGGGGCGTGGACTGGGCGGGGGAGACGCCGCTCGGGACGCGGGGGTGGGCGCGATGACCGCGGCCACTATCAGGAGCACGGGCGGCGCGGACGGCGGTCGAGGAGCACGGCGGCTGAACCGCAGACGCGGCGAGTAGCCAA
>NC_041384.1:339819433-339849992 GCF_002162155.2 Triticum dicoccoides
TGAGCTGTGGACGAAGGCGACAAAAGCTACAGCGTGGCAAGGCGGAGCATGGCCACGGGTGAGGGGAGTGATGGACTCGGGCGGGCGATCTAGACAGGTAACAGGAGAGGGACGGGATGGGAGCCTCACCGTGGAGGCACACGTAGGCCCAGTGAAAGCTTAGGAGCAGTAGGGAGCGGCGGATCGACGCGGACGACGACGGTGATCCGAGGAAGAAGGCGAAGTGGGCGACGGCGCTGGTGGTCCTCCTCGTCGATCCAGGATCGTAGGCGATGGTGATTGCCGGGGATGCAGAAGACGGGACTGGCTCGATCTGCGTGCAATGGCATCACCCAGCTCGAATGGACGGCTTCAGACGACGAAGACGAGCGAGGCGGTGCTCGTGGAGACGAGCTACGGGCGCGGAAACGCTGGTGGCCGCGACGGAGCATGGTGGTCGGTGACGGCCGCGCTCGAGAGATGGGGAATCGGTGAGGAGGGAGAGAGCAAGGTGAGTGGAGAGCGCTGGGGCATGTGGAAGTGGGCGGAGGTAGGGGAAGACAAATATCTAGGAGGGGTGGCTCGGTGGAGGCCTTATCCTGCTGGCCATCGCCGGTGAGGGGGTTCTACGGGGACGAGCACGAGTGGACGCTCGGTCGGATGCGCCCGAGGTACAGGGAACAGGGGCGAGGGGTTAGAGTGTGCCGGCTGGACCAGTTGGGTCAAGGCCCAGGGGGCATGGGGTTGTGGGGCTTTTCTTTTTAGTTGCTTTTTATTGTCTTTTTCATTTATTTATTCCTTTCCTACTTTGCATTATATTTGAGCTACTAAAACAGTTTTGTTTAAAACAAAACTTGGCACAAAAATACAGTGCAATATTCTGGGTTGCTACAAAAGGTTTCAAAGCATTTGGGAGTGTTCAACTATTTATAGAAATTGAATAGGTCAATTAATTGTTGTCGGACCACTTAATTAAATTCCAGGGGCATTTTGTGAATTCACATGAGGTTGGTTTTCAACATGACAATGATCAGGGGAATTTATAGAATAATGTGAACAATTTAGTTTTGACAATTGAAAAGTTTTATTTTTTACTTTAAATTTAAATTTGAATTTGAACCGGTTTCGAATCAACGTGAGTTTAACAACAGTGATCGTGGTGACGTGGCATCATTTGTGTGTGATTACTGTAGCTTAACTACCGGGGTGTTACAAATCTCCTCCACTACAAGAAATCTCGTCCCGAGATTTAAGTGGTGGAGTAAGGGGAAAAGTTTTGGTTACGAAATTCTAATGGATCTTCTTGGTCTTGCTTGCTCTTCTCGAAGATGTCAATCCATTACGTTGATGTCTTCATTCCTATGCTCCAGGTCATCATGATGGAGTCGGCGTCCTTTCTTCAGGAACTCCATCGTACTTACGAAAGAATAAAGGGTGGGCATTCTGGGAGAACGGACCTGCAATGTTGACTATCTGGTAGCCAACCTCAAGGTGGCGGAAAGTAACTCTTGAACTGAAACTTAAGAAAATACCGAGAGGAAAGTAAGAAAGTACCATGAGAAGTTTCAAGCGGCTAGGCAATCGCTCGGTGCCTGAAACAAAGTGTAAAAGGGGGTCTAGAGCAATGGGAATAAGTTTTGTGTCTGATACCAGAACTGATGATATCTCGGAAGGTGGATCGTGAATTACATATGAGGCCACGCGCGAGGAATAACTTTGGAAACAGGAGGGCGTATAGGAGAGTCAGGTTTCGATCCTGTGGAACTGTGGGTTATGGGCCCACCATGTGGGTTAAAAGCAGGAAGGCGCTAACATTTGCACGGTCAAGATAGCAAGGTATGTCAGAGGATAGCCTGTCAGTTTTGTTGGAAACAACGTTGGTACCTAGGGCAAGGGACGAAGAGAACCATTTTCCCGCTCGTCGGACGAGGCGAACCAATAGGCAAGGTTCTCGTCCATCGGTGGTTACCAGAATGTCATCAACAACAGTAACAGGGTCTTACTAACAGAGGGGTACAACGAGGTGCTCACCTAAGCAGGGAATTATCACTGCTCAGTTGAGTAGATTACGAGAAAGATTAAACAAAACAATGGAAAGGAAAATGTGATCATTAGATTAAACAGAACAGTGGAAAGGAAAATGTGTTTAACACATATTTCAAGGGTGTACCTTCCCAACGACAAGGGGAGCAAGATATCCACGACAGGATATAAAGTAGAAAACCATTTAGGTAAGGGGAGATAAATTTCATGGCATTACCCATGCAACAGTGTTTGGATAATTGAGCACGAAACATTTAGCATTGGGCTTCAAATGTTCTTGTTGAAAATCGGAGTACCACAGACATGCTTCGAGATAGCATTGACATGGTCACTGTGTAAAGATCCGACTTTGGATACACAAAGGATCCATCAGGAACATCTTGTATAATAGGTCTTACAATTTCCTCATGGAAGAATGGATAACGTTACTAAAATGGAAACTATGACAATAGGTCCGCCGTCCAGGTGTCCTAGGCATGACGTCACCTTATCGGGTCAAAGACTAATGTTATAACTCCTGGAATTATGTTCCAACCATCATGTCTGACCGAGATTCAAATCTGATTGGTGCCAGGATGCCTCAGACTCAGGATGCCTGAGGAGAAAAGGTGCAACACAATTGACGAGACGACATTGTAAGATTCTCGGGAAATGTACTATGGAAGCGAGTTCCGAAACAAGAGTTCATCATTAAAACCAAGGAGAGGATGAAGAGGTGGCTGATGAACTCAGCGAAAATTCATTGAGATTTTCAAAAGATGGATTTCCACACTTATGTGAACAAGGAGATAACATTTGTCGGATCAAATGATATAAGGATGTATGCTCGAGGAAAACATACACAATTAAGCATTGGTTGAAAAGTGCACCCAAAATATGGTCTTAGGTAGCATGATCAATGTTAGAAAGGTAATTCAACAAGCAACAGTCTAAGAATGAAATATCGACCATTAACTTGAAAGCAATAGGGTTGCTAGAAACACGAACAAGTTTGTGTTGAACGGAAGACAATAAAGTGGTTGATGATAACACAAATCATCGAGGGCAAGGATGGTATTTCTCATCATGAATTCGATTGATATCCTGGAAGGAGTCAAGATGTTGATAATGATCATGACAAATTTTGTCGAGAGGCTCCACGAAGAAGCAATCAAACAACGACTACATCAAACAACATGGCTGATGCAGAGAAAGATTATTGGAACCACATATACGACACAAACTCGAAATCAAGATTGTTGTCCAAGGCGAAATGATATGATGAGGAAAATCGACGTAAGCTTAGCTCATCATCAAAATTTGTGCTCCGGGAAGAAGGACCAGGTAGCACAATTAAAATCATCACGATAATGATATAGCCAAACAAGTTAAGCATGACGTGATCGGGTATAATCCATAAGTAAAGAAGATTACTAAAGGTTGTTGAACCGTAGTGCGGACTCGATTCAGTTATCGGTGTCTGTTTAATAACTTAGAGCCCGTGAAAAGTGGAATCAGTGAGAATGCAGTACTTGAGGAAGAACTCATAAGTTATGCAGTTCATGATAATCTCGAGATACCAGGGGGTAATACTCGACGACAGATCAAAGTAGAGGTCAGACTAGGGTATTGCTCTGTAGAAGATAAGTGCTTAAACTTGCACGAGAAATGGTATTTAAATGAGAACATGGTCGGAACCACGATTGCAAAAGATCAATTCACAGATACCAAATGATAAGGGAGTAACTATTATTACAAGAAGCTTCCATGATAGGGTATACATCGGGTCCATGGGCATGAACACAGGGTTCAAGGTCGACTCCCACTTGTTCAACGTATAACCTTTCATTCACCTCTCGCTTTTCAAAAATGACATTAGTTGTTGAAAGTTTTACCTGGTGCAATACTAGATGATTATGACCCGTGGAATCTTTAGGGTTTACACAGAGTAAGGAAGGCATAGGTTTAGTCCATCGGGGCATCTTACGAACACATAACCCCAACTTCATGAGCGAATAACTCAAGCTCGGGAGCAGAGCATGGTTGACAAAAGCAGGGGATACAATTTACAAAAGGAATTATGTATCCGATGAAAGGCTCACAAGTTTAATGAATATGAAGGACGGTGTCGGACAAAATCCAACAAAGGATCTGGTGGTACATAAGGGATCTGATGTGAGTATCGGTACTCAACCAGAGGAAGAAAGAATGCAAGGATATCAGATTATAGAAACAACTGACTAACTCAAAGCTCAAATGCAAAGGAATTATGAATTCCAAGACAAGGGATCAGAAGCAATGCTATGATTAGGGATGGATAAGTTGAATAGGCTTACGGGTACAATCGATGGCAATTTGGTTGGTCGAGATCCAGCTCACGTTTAAAATGACGTCTGAGCCGGAAGGATAATCCTAGGATTCGACTGATGATTGTGAACATTTGCAACTTATTGAATCAATGGACTCAAAAATGATAGTGACCAAGGATGCCACTAGTATTTGTATACTTATGGGATTAACCATAATGCAAGCAAGCAAGAATTTCAAGAGCAATAGGCTGCTCAGGATTTTCGTAAGACCGAATGATATTTCAAAAACTTTTGTGAAACACATGATCAATGGGGAATGGTTGTATGAATGGCAAGTGTATGTCGTAGTTATCCATAAGGATATTACGGTGGTAGGGAATTGCAAAGGCGATGAGCACATGTTCTCGGGAGAACATCGAAGAGTATCTTCGGATTCTTCTGGTGTAGTAGTCGACCATCGGTAATAAGATTCTCTCCGGGTGAAAGTGACCACGAGATCCTAATGTTAGATTTAGCAAAATTCATTTAACCCGAATAGAGGGGAGATCAGAGTCCCAGAGCATAGATCGAGGAGTAAAAGATATTAATACCACCCAATGGCGACGTGGGCCCGTAAGGCACACAACCATGTTAGTAAAAGTTTTTGTAATGTCTAGACTCGACTTCGGCCAAGGAGTGTGCAAGGGGGATTCCTACAGGCAGTCGGCTCTGATACCAACTTGTGACGCCCCCGATTCAATCATACACTAATCATACACGCAAACGTGTATGATCAAGATCAGGGACTCATGGGAAGATATCACAACACAACTCTACAAATAAAATAAGTCATACAAGCATCATATTACAAGCCAGGGGCCTCGAAGGCTCGAATACAAGAGCTCGATCATAGACGAGTCAGCGGAAGCAACAATATCTGAGTACAGACATAAGTTAAACAAGTTTGCCTTAAGAAGGCTAGCACAAACTGGGATACAGATCAAAAGAGGCGCAGGCCTCCTGCCTGGGATCCTCCTAAACTACTCTTGGTCACCGTCAGCGGGCTGCATGTAGTAGTAGGCACCTCCCGAGTAGTAGTAGTTGTCGTCGGTGGCGTCGGGCTCCTGGACTCCAACGTCTGGTTGCAGCAATCGGATATAGGAAAGGGGAAAAGGGGGAGAAAGGCAACCGTGAGTACTCATCCAAAGTACTCGCAAGCAAGGAGCTACACTACATATGTATGCATTGGTATCAACTGGAATAAGGCTATTATATATGGACTGAACTGCAGAAAGCCGGAATAAGGGGGGATAGCTAGTCCTTTCGAAGACTACGCTTCTGGCAACCTCCATCTTGCAGCATGTAGGAGAGAGCAGATGGTAAGTTCACCAAGTAACATCGCATAGCAATAATCTTAACCGATGATCCTCCCTTCGTCACCCTGTGAGAGAGCGACCACCGATTGTATCTGGCACTTGGAAGGGTGTGTTTTATTAAGTATCCGGTTCTAGTTGTCATAAGGTCAAGGTACAACTCTGGGTCGTCCTTTTGCCGAGGGACACGGCTATTCGAATAGATTGACTTCCCTGCAGGGGTGCACCACATAACCCAACACACTCGATCCCATTTGGCCGGACACACTTTCCTGGGTCATGCCCGGCCTCGGAAGATCAACACGTCGCCGCCCTACCTAGGCCCAACAGAGAGGTCAGCACGCCGGTCTAAATCCTATGGCGCAGGGGTCTGGGCCCATCGCCCTTTGCACACCTGCACGTTGCGAACGCGGCCGGTGAGCAGACCTAGCAACCTCCATTACAAAGGAAGTTGCGTTATGCGGTCCAACCCGGCGCGCGCCGCTTAGTCGCTGACGTCACGAAGGCTTCGGCTGATACCACGACGTCGAGTGCCCATAACTGTCCCCGCGTAGATGGTTAGTGCGTATAGGCCAGTAGCCAGACTCGGATCAAATACCAAGATCTCGTTAAACGTGTTATCTTGAAGACACCGCTAACGTCGACCAGGGCCAGGCCCACCTTTCTCCTAGGTGGTCTCAACCTTCCCTGCCGCTCCGCCACAAAGATCCACCCAGAGGGCCGTCGGGACAAAGGTCCTTTCAGCCCCCAATCCGTGAATCAGTCGCGGGTACTCCTCGAGCCAACCCGACTTTAGTCATCACATGTATCATGTATACAGTATAGGTATATACCCGTGATCAACTCCCGAGTGATCACGGCCTGATAGTATAGCATGGCAGACGGACAAGAATGTATGGCCACTGATGATAAACTAGCACCATATACTAAGCATTAGGATTGCAGGTAAAGGTAACAACAGTTGTAGCAACAATGACAGGCTATGCATCAGGATAGGATTAACGGAAAGCAGTAACATGCTACACTACTCTAATGCAAGTAGTATAGAGGAGAGTAGGCGATATCTTGTGATCAAGGGGGGGCTTGCTTGGAGGCTCTGCAGATGAAAGGAATCTTCGGAAGCGTAGCCGTAGTCGAACACCAAAGCATCAATGGTCTCGGGGTCTATCGCGGTATCGGAGTCTACCGAAAAGAAGCAACGAAGGGGAAACAAATAAATAACAGAGCAAACAATAGCATCACAAAATATAACAAGGCAATACGCGGTGTCAGGGGTGAGCTAACGCGAGGATAGGTGATACCAGCGAAGGGGAAAACAATCGGAAAAGTTTTCTCGGTGTTTTGTGTTTTCGGGCAGACGGACCGGAGGTGAAAGGTTACAGGTTTGCTATGCTAGGGACGTATGGCGGACGAACGGACTGCGTATCCGGATTCGTCTCATCATTCTGAGCAACTTTCATGTACAAAGTTTTTTCATCCGAGCTACATTTTATTTTATATTAATTTTTAAAGTTTTAATTCATTTTCCAGAATTACTGAAATTCTGCTAAGTCCTCAGTTTTAAATATTATTTAGCTGTTTTCCAGAGGCTATAACTAGTCTTCTATTCATCCTATGAATTGGTGCCTTATACCAATATTGATCACTTTCATGTGGTCTACAAGATGGTAACAATTGCATCATTGTTAGATCCTTGTATCATGTTTATTTTCTGCTCCAAAGTTGCTATAGTAGTATATCTGTTTTTTAGTTCTGCCAGTTAACATAATATAGACTTTTGTCATTTTCATAGGAATTAATCCATGCAACTTTTGGATTTGGTCCAATGGAAAGAATTGAACCTTGTCAAGTGTACTACCTGCACATATTTATTTTAGCTATGTTGAGCTTTGTTTAGATCCTGTTTTGAGGCTGTTTAGGGGGCTAACCAGTTCAGTTTTAGAAAAGCTAGCAGCTGCTACAGTAACGGAATGTTACTGTAGCAGCACTGCACTAGTAGCAGCAGCATTACAGCAAGCAGCGGCGCTCGCGGCAGCGATGCAGCAGGAGCAAGGCGGCGGCATGGCAGCTGGGGCAAGCGGGTGCGTGTGTGGCGGCAGAGGCTGCAGGCGGAAGGGCGTGGGCGCGGTTGGAGGAGGCGGGCAACAGAAGGAGGAGGCGAGGCGAGCCGGAGCGCTCGGGCGCGAGCGGCAGCGGTGACCAGCGCGGCGGCGCGCGTCGAGCAGCAGCAGCCAGCAGACGGCGCAAGGCGTGGGCAGAGGGCGGCGCAGCAGGCGTGCGAGCGCGAGGCGGCGTGGGCTCGGGCACGCGGGGCGTGGACTGGGCGGGGGCGACGCCGCTCGGGACGCGGGGGCGGGCAATTGTTTTTTATTTTTTACTTTAAATTTAAATTTGAATTTGAACCGGTTTCGAATCAACATGAGTTTGACAACAGTGATCGTGGTGACGTGGCATCATTTGTGTGTGATTACTGTAGCTTAACTACCGGGGTGTTACACTCGACCATCCCTCTAGACCACCTCGGCGACCAGATTTTTTCGGCAAGCCATCTCACCCCCACCCACAGCTATCAACCCTCTTCCTTTCGGGGTTATGATCCTGACAATGAGTACTAGGGATACGAATAAGGGGCAGAGACTAGCTACGCCATAGGGGTAACACTCGGTGTTTAACGAGCTCAGGCCCCTCACTCGGTGGAGGTAAAAGCCCTATGTCTTGTGCCATGAGGCTTGCTTTGATTTGATGGATATGGTTATACGGGTTGAATGTGCCCGGCTATGAAGAGGGGAGCGGCTTATATAAAGTGCACTGCGGCCCCATGTCTACCACGCCGCCGGGGCAATTAATGTCATTGAATGAGACAGTTACTAGTGTAATGAGCCTCTACTACAACATTTACAGGTAACGGTAGCTATAACTCTATTTAGTGGATGACTTGGGATTCTTCGACCGTCGCGGCTTCCATGACTCCTCCCTATCCGGTACGTCCGAGTGGTAGTTCGTCCGCCGAGTGACGTGTGGTTGTCCGAGTGCCGCAGAGCCATCCGAGTGATCCTCCTGATGTATCATCCGAATGCTGACATGGTCCAGAGACCTACCTATGATGGTGATGGGTCCCCCGTAGGTCCTAGGTGATGGGTCCTTGACCCTATCTATAATAGGTGACCACATCATTAGCCCCCTAATCGATTGGGATTACGTAGGACAAACAAACCAATCCTTCGGTTGGGTACGAGTGCCGCAGGGACACTCGGAATATGTTTCCGGACCGTGATTTATTGTTCCTTGGACGAAAACACAACGGATTCTGGACTTTAGTTTTACCCAGATGACCGGGTGCTGTTGATCGTCGAGAAAAAACTCGGTGGCATTTGTTTTGTCTCTCAGAGGAGATAGACGTCTAGGGGCCCGAGTGAGGGCATGCCATGACAACTCGAGTGGCGACGCTGGTGCGTGGTCTAACTCTCCAGAGAGACGCCACTCCTTATCCCAGGGGAACGCCAGCGCAGGCTGATGACCCACAAGTATAGGGGATCAATCATAGTCCTTTCGATAAGTAAGAGTGTCGAACCCAACGAGGAGCAGAAGGAAATGACAAAGTGGTTTTCAGCAAGGTATTCTCTGCAAGCACTAAAATTATGAGTAACAAGTAGTTTGATAGCAAGATAATTTGTAATGAGCAAGTAACGATAATAGTAACAAAAGTGCAGCAAGGTAGCCCGATCCCTTTGAGGCAAAGGACAGGCCAAACAGTCTCTTATAATAAGCAAAGTGTTCTTGAGGGTACACGGGAATTTTATCTAGTCACTTTCATCATGTTGGTTTGATTTGTGTTCGCTACTTTGATAACCAGATGAGGTCCCGCACGTTGTTGCAGGAATCTTTGCAATATTTCAATGAGATTTTGATTATATGGAACATGAATTATTGAAACAATAGTTTTTGAAAGTATATAAGAATTAAATGTAAATAGCATAATAAAATGAAATTTTATATGCATGCATGTTGTAGTGGATTTTTAATATGAATAGTTACATGTTGAAGTGGGCCTTTCCTTATGCATGTTGAATGGTGAGGTGTCATGCTTGCATGTTGAGAGAAATATGTTAGTGGGGGCTAGCTATTTAGATATAGAAGATTTGATATGCGGGTGGATCAGTGCTTAGGTGCTATTCTTACTTGAAAAAACCTCCTACTTATGATTAACCCCCTCGCAAGCATCTACAACTACGAGAAAAGTATTAAGATAGAATCTAACCATAGCATCAAACTTTTGGATCCAAATCGATCCCTTACGAAGTAGCACAGAAACTAGGGTTTAAGCTTCTATCACTCTAGCAACCCATCATCTAATGTCTACTCCACAATGCATTCCCTTAGGCCCAAATATGGTTTAAGTGTCATGTAGTCGATGTTCACATGACACCACTAAGGGAATCACACCATACGTATTATCAAAATATCGAACACATATCAAGTTCACATGATTACTTGCAACAAGATTTCTCCCGTGACCTCAAGAACAAAAGTAACTACTCACAAGTGATAAACATGTTCATGATCAAAGGGGTATTAAATAGCATAATGGATCTGAACATATAATATTCCACCAAATAAACCATATAATGATCAACTACAAGATGTAATCAACACTACTAGTCACCCACAGGTACCAATCTGAGTTTCCGGTACAAAGATTGAACATAAGAGATGAACTAGGGTTTGAGAGGAGATGGTGCTGGTGAAGATGTTGATGAAGATTTGCATCCGAAGATGAGAGGGTTGTTGGTGATGATGATGATGACGATGATTTCCCCCTCCGGGAGGGAAGTTCCCCCGGCGGAATCGCTCCGCCGGAGGGCAAAAGTGCTCCTGCCCAAGTTCCGCCTCGAGACGGCGGCGCTCCGTCCCGAAAGTCCTCTCCTTTTTTTTCTAGGTCAAAATGACCTATATACCAGAAGATGGGCACCAGAGGTGGGCCGAGGAGGGCACAACCCACCAGGCGCGCGCTTGGGCTCTCTAGCGCACCCAGGTGGGTTGTGCCCACCTAGTGGGGCCCCTCTGTTAGTTATTTGGTCCAATAATTCTTATTTATTCCATAAAAATTCCTCGTCAAGTTTCAGCTCATTTGGAGTTGTGTAGAATAGGTAGCCTGACGTAGCTTTTTCACATCCAGATTTCCAGCTGCTGGAATTCTCCCTCTTTGTGTGAACCTTGCATATTATGAGAGAAAAGGCATTAGAATTACTCCAAAAAGCATCATTATGCATGAAAACATTATAAATAACAGTAGGTAAACATGATGCAAAATGGATGTATCAACTCTCTAAGCTTAGACCTCGCTTGTCCTCAAGCAAAAACCGAAATCGAAAAACATGTCCACATGCTTAGAGAGAGAGGTGTCGATAAAAAAAATACGGACATAGAAGCATCATGTAAATTATTATAACAACAACAAATTTTAACATACAAATTTTATCATAGACTTCTCATGAATAAGTAACAATTCATCACAACATCAAAGTATAAAGCATAAACTCTATTAGAAACCAACAAACTATGTTCTCGGTCAACTTTGCAACTACAGTTCATCATCTTTTCAGGAAGGGTCACGTATCAGAGCCTTTAGGCAAGTGCACATACTCAACCATCATATAGTCTTCTATGATTGCTAACACACACCGCATACACATGAGCAAAATGTTTCAATCGGACACATAGAAAGATAGGGGCTTATAATTTCGCCTCCCAATGTATTCACCACAAGGGTGATGTCAACAATAATAACACATGCTACCCATATTGAACTGGATATATGTGCCTAGATCTTTCCTCACCACATGATGCTTGCCAAAAGAGCTTTGACTCTTGCATGAAAGTAAATACATAAAAGTAAAAGACAGGCCTTCGCAAAGGGAAGCAGAGGTTGCCATGCGCTTTTTGTTTGTATGCTCAATCCCTTAGTGCAAAAGAACGTCACGTTACATTGCCCCTTATGATAGCAACCTTTATTATGCAGTCTATCACTTTTATTCTTTGCCATCACAAGTTCATACAACGCTCAATTTTCTCTTACACTAAATGATCTAACGCTTTTAGAAGCAATTTTTATTGCCTTATTGCACCGATGACAACTTACTTGAAGGATCTTATTCAATCCTTAGGTAGGTATGGGGGACTCTTGAAAATAAGATTTGGGTTTAAGGGTTTTTGGATGCACAAGTAGTATCTCTACTTGGTGCAGGATTTTTGGCTAGCAAAGATGGGGGGCAAGCACCACATGTTGAAGGATCTATGACAATATAACTTCTATGTGAATATGAACAAACATAAATCATTACGTTGACTTCCTTGTGCAACATCAACAATTTTCGCATATAATATTTTGATGGGGGCTTACAATCACAAAAGATTTCCAAGATAGTGTATTTGCATGTGAATCTTCTCTTCCCTTATTAATTCTTTCATGAATTGCATCATTGACCAATGCTATGCTTGTCAATCTCCAATAAAATTTTCTACTTATACTTTTCCTTATGTGGTGTCATTACTTACCATAAGATTAGCATATGATCTTTTTCATTTATTTCCTTTCTTTTTATTGAACATGAAAGTAAAGAAAACAAAACTCCAACTAAACTTTATTATATATCTCGCATACGATTACAAAGATAGATCACTAAGCAAACTCTCGAAAAGAAAGGATCGAACTAAACTTTTATTCATCTAAAGCAAAAGATAGCTATGGATTAAACTAAGGTAAATAAAGGCAAAAGATAGTTGAGGTGATACGATACCGGGGCACCTCCCCCAAGCTTCGCACAAGCCAAGGGGAGTGCCCATACCCGATACTCGATTTTCTTTTGGTGATGAAGAAGGTGGTGGTGATGAAGTGGTAGCGATCTTGTCCTTCACGATCAAGAGATTCTCCAATATACGGATGACGCTCCGGAGGGCGATGATGTGCTCTTGCAACAGAATATTTTCACAGGTGAGATATTTATTTTGCACATGAACTGTTTCGATGATCCGAAAGGCTTCGATCTCGGTGGGGGTGAGATGATCATAGTAAGGTTTAAGGATATCTTCTTCTTCCTCGGCAGGCCAGGCCTGCTCAACCACTGGCAGTAGCCTCCTTGATCTTGTCCCCTTTTATGGCTTCTACGCGCTCTTCTCTCTTCAGCTCGATCTTCATCAACCAAGAATCCTCTTCCACGTTGTTGGAGGAAGAAGAAGACATGATGCCTGGCTCAACAGATCTGACCGAAAACAGCAAGAAAAGAAAACATGTCCACATGCTTAGAGAGAGAGGTGTCGATAAAAACAAAATACGGACATAGAAGCATCATGTAAATTATTATAACAGCAACAAATTTTAACATACAACTTTTATCATAGACTTCTCATGGATAAGTAACAATTCATCATAACATCAAAGTATAAAGCATAAACTCTATTGGAAACCAACAAACTATGTTCTCAGTCAACTTTGCAACTACAGTTCACCATCTTTTCAGGAAGGGTCACGTATCAGAGCCTTTAGGCAAGTCCACATACTCAACCATCATATAGTGTTCTATGATTGATAACACTCACCGCATACACATGAGAAAAATGTTTCAACCAGACACATAGAAAGATAGGGGCTTATAATTTCGCCTCCCAACGTATTCACCACAAGGGTGATGTCAACAATAATAACTCATGCTACCCATATTGAACTGGATATATGTGCCTAGATCTTTCCTCACCACATGATGCTTGCCAAAAGAGAAAAATAAATATGAATAGAGAGAAAAACTTTGACTCTTACGTGAAAGTAAATACATAAAAGTAAAAGATAGGCCCTTCGCAAAGGGAAGCGGAGGTTGCCATGCGCTTTTTGTTTGTATGCTCAATCCCTTAGTGCAAAAGAATGTCATGTTATATTGCCCCTTATGATAGCAACCTTTATTATGTAGTCTATCGCTTTTATTCTTTGCCATCACAAGTTCATACAACGCTCAATTTTCTCTTACACTAAATGATCTAATGCTTTTAGAAGCAATTTTTATTGCCTTATTGCACCGATGACAACTTACTTGAAGGATCTTATTCAATCCTTAGGTAGGTATGGGGGACTCTTGAAAATAAGATTTGGGTTTAAGGGTTTTTGGATGCACAAGTAGTATCTCTACTTGGTGCAGGATTTTTGGCTAGCAAAGATGGGGGGCAAGCACCACATGTTGAAGGATCTATGACAATATAACTTCTATGTGAATATAAACAAACATAAATCATTACGTTGACTTCCTTGTGCAACGTCAACAGTTTTGGCATATAATATTTTGATGGGGGCTTACTATCACAAAAGATTTCCAAGATAGTGTATTTGCATGTGAATCTTCTCTTCCCTTATTAATTCTTTCATGAATTGCATCATTGACCAATGCTATGTTTGTCAATCTCCAATAAGATTTCCTACTTATACTTTTCTTATGTGGTGTCATTACTTACCATAAGATTAGCATATGATCTTTTTCATTTATTTCCTTTCTTTTTATTGAACATGAAAGTAAAGAAAACAAAACTCCAACTAAACTTTACTATATATCTCGCATACGATTACAAAGATAGGTCACTAAGCAAACTCTCGAAAAGAAAGGATCGAACTAAACTTTTATTCATCTAAAGCAAAAGATAGCTATGGATTGAACTAAGGTAAACAAAGGCAAAAGATAGTTGAGGTGATACAATACCGGGGCACCTCCCCCAAGCTTGGCACAAGCCAAGGGGAGTGCCCATACCCGATACTCGATTTTCTTTTGGTGATGAAGAAGGAGGTGGTGGTGATGAAGTGGTAGCGATCTTGTCCTTCATGATCAAGAGATTCTCCAATATACGGATGACGCTCCGGAGGGCGATGATGTGCTCTTGCAACAGAATATTTTCACGGGTGAGATATTTATTTCGCACATGAACTGTTTCGATGATCTTAAAGGCTTCGATCTCGGTGGGGGTGAGATGATCATAGTAAGGTTTAAGGGTATCTTCTTCTTCCTCGGCAGGCCAGACCTGCTCAACCACCGACAGTAGCCTCCTTGCTCTTGTCCCCTTTTACGGCTTCTACGCGCTCTTCTCTCTTCAGCTCGATCTTCATCAACCAAGAATCCTCTTCCACGTTGTTGGAGGAAGAAGAAGACATGATGCCTGGCTCAACAGATCTGACCGAAAACAGCAAGAAAAGAAAACAGAAGATTTCTCCGTGATCCGATGGTCAACCGGTTTGGGGGTATATAAAGATTTATTAACTTGCGAAACAAGCAAACGGAAGAAAAACGGAGTCTGGAAGGTACCCGAGGTGGGCACAACCCACCTGGGCGCGCCTGGCGACCTGGTGTCTTGTGCCCACGAGGGGTGCCTTCCTAGTTGTTTCTTATTTTCCTATTTTTTGTTTTATTCCAAAACGGACAAAAAATATTTTTTGCGGATTTTTCGGAATCCGTTTACTTACCGTATCACGTACCTCCTTTTTCCACGATTTTGGAGTGCTCCTGAAGGTTTCTTTTATGTGTTCTTCCGGTGTCATAGTTTGGATAATATAAATTTCAACATTAATGGGCATGCCTGCGATATAATGTTTTATTCGTTGCCCATTAACAACCGTAGGGTTAGTACCTTCGGCATTATTTATTTTGATAACTCCAGATCGATAAACCTCCTCGATAACATAGGGTCCTTCCCATTTGGAGAGGAGTTTTCCTGCAAAGAATCTTAAACGAGAGTTGTACAAAAGAATATATTCTCCAACCTTGAACTCACGCTTTTGGTTTCTTTTATCATGCCATCTTTTAACTTCTTCTTCAAATAACTTGGCATTCATAAGCTTGGGTTCTCCATTCATCTAATGAGCTAATATCAAATAACCACTTCTCACCAGCAAGTTTGAAATTATAGTTGAGTTCTTTAATTGACCAATAAGCTTTATGTTCTAACTCAAGAGGCAATTGTCATGCTTTTCCATAAACCATTTTATAAGGAGACATACACATAGGATTTTTATATGTTGTTCTATAGGCCCAAAGTGCATCATCTAATTTCTTAGACCAATTCTTCCAGGACCTATTGACAGTATTTTGTAAAATTGATTTTATTTCTCTATTACTAAGTTCAACTTGACCACTAGACTGAGGGTGATAGGGTGATGCAATTCTATGGTTAACATCATACTTGGCAAGCATTTTACAGAAAGCACCATGAATAAAGTATGAACCACCATCAGTCATTAAATATCTAGGGACTCCAAAACTTGGGATAATAACTTCTTTAAGCATTTTAATAGAGGTGTTGTGATCAACACTACTAGTTGGAATAGCTTCTACCCACTTAGTAACATAATCAACAACAATCAAAATATGGGTATACCCATTAGAGGAAGGAAAAGGTCCCATGTAATCAAATCCCCAAACATCAAATGGTTCAATAGCAAGTGAATAATTCATAGGAATTTCTTGACGCTTACCGTTATTACCTATTCTTTGATATTCATCACAAGATGAGACGAACTTATGAGCATCCTTGAAGAGAGTAGGCCAATAAAACCCAGATTGCAATACCTTGTGAGCAGTTCTGTCTCCTGCACGATGTCCTCCATAACCTTCGGAGTGACATTTCCGTAGGATTTGTTCCTATTCATGCTCAGGCACACAACGTTTAATAATACCATCTACTCCTTCTTTATAAAGATGTGGGTCATCCCAAAAGTAATGTCTTAAATCATAGAAGAATTTTTTTCTTTTCTTGGTAAGTAAATCTAGGGGGTATGTATTTAGCAACAATATAATTATCATAGTCAACATACCAAGGTGTACTATGAGAAACATTTATTGCAGCTAATTTCTCATCAGGAAAACTATCATCAATAGGTAGTGGGTCATCAAGAACATTCTCCAACCTAGATAGGTTATCAGCGGGGTTCTCCGCTCCTTTTCTATTAGTGATATGCAAATCAAATTCTTGTAGCAAGAGAACCCATCAAATAAGCCTAGGTTTGGCATCTTTATTTTCCATAAGATACTTTATTGCAGCATGATCAGTGTGAACAATTACTTTTGAATCTACAATATAGGATCTAAATTTATCACAAGCAAACACCACTACTAGAAATTCCTTTTCAGTAGTAGCATAATTTCTTTGTGCACTGTCTAGAGTTTTACTTGCGTAGTGAATAACATTCAGTTTCTTATCAACTCTTTGTCCTAGAACAACACCAACAGCATAATCATTAGCATCATAGATAATTTCAAAAGACAAGTTCCAATCAGATGGTTGAACAGTAGGTGCTGAAATTAAGGCTTTCTTGAGTGTTTCAAAGGCTTCTAGACAATCATCATCAAAACAAAAGGAATATCCTTTTGCAAAAGATTTGTAAGAGAACTAGAAATTTTAGAAAAGTTTTTGATAAATCTCCTATTGAAACCAACTTTTGCCACCTCAATACCTCTTTCAGAAATTTTATGGCCCAAAACAATACCTTCGTTAACCATAAAGTGGCACTTCTTCCAATTCAAGACAAGATTTGTTTGCTCACATCTCTGCAAAACTCGATCAAGATTGCTTAAACAACCATCAAAAGACTTCCCATAAACAAAAAAGTCATCCATGAAAACCTCAACAATCTTTTCACAGAAGTCAGAGAATATAACAAACATACATCTTTGAAAGGTAGCAGGTGCATTGCATAAACCAAAAGGCATACATCTATAAGCATAAGTTCCAAAAGTACAAGTCAAAGTGGTCTTTTCTTGATCAGGCTGAGAAACAGGTATTTGTGAAAAACCAGAATATCCATCAAGGAAACAAATATGTGTGTGCCTAGATAATCTTTCTAGCATTTGATCAATAAAAGGCAGAGGGTAATGATCTTTTCTAGTTACTTTGTTTAATTTTCTAAAATCAATTACCATTCTATAGCCTCTAACAATTCTTTGTGGAATAAGTACATTTTATCATTAGGAACAACAGTAATACCTCCTTTCTTAGAGACACAATGGACGGGACTTACCTATCTACTATCAGCTATAGGATAGATTATACCTGCTTCCAGAAGTTTTAATATTTTTGTTCTTACCACTTCTTTCATCTCCGGATTTAACCGACGTTGGTGATCAACAACGGGTTTAGCATCAGGTTCCATATTAATCTTGTGCTGGCATAGAGTGGGACTGATGCCCTTAAGATCATCAAGAGTATATCCAATAGCGGCTCGATGCTTCCTTAGAACTTTCAATAATCTTTCTTCTTCATGTTCTGAAAGGTTAGCACTAATAATAACAGGATAAATATTTTTCTCATCGAGATAAGCATATTTCAAAGTATCAGGTAACTGTTTTAATTCGAACACATGATCACCTTTAGGTGGAGGAGGACCTCCTAGAGTTTCAATAGGCAAATTGTGTTTAAGCAGAGGATGTTGTTCAAAGAAAATCTTATCTATTTCATTTCTTTCATGCATATGCATATCATTCTAATGGTCTAGCAAATATTGTTCTAAAGGATCAGTAGGAGGTACGACAATAGAAGCAAGACCAACAATTTCATCCTTACTAGGTAATTATTTCTTATGATGTTTTCTACTAAACTTAGAAAAATTAAATTCATGAGACTCATCACCAAAACTAACACCGACAGTTTGTTTCTCACAATCTATTTTAGCATTAACGGTGTTCAAGAAAGGTCTACCAAAGATAATGGGACAAAAGTCATCCTGTGGGGAACCAAGAATAAGAAAATCAGTAGGGTATTTTATTTTCCCATACAAGACTTCAACATCTCTAACAATCCCAAGTGGCGTGATGGTGTCTAACCATAGCTTTAAACTTTTGGATCCAAATTGGCCCCTTACGAAGTAGAGCATAAACTAGGGTTTAAGCTTCTATCACTCTAGCAACCCATCATCTAATAACTACTCCATAATGCATTCCCTTAGGCCCAAATATGGTTAAGTGTCATGTAGTCGATGTTCACATGACACCACTAAGGGAATCACAACATACATATTATCAGAAGATCAAACACATATCAAGTTCACATGATTACTTACAATAAGATTTCTCCCGTGACCTCAAGAACAAAAGTAGCTACTCACAAGTGATAAACATGTTCATGATCAGAGGGGTATTAAATAGCATAATGAATCTGAACATATAATCTTCCACCAAATAAACCATATAGTGATCAACTACAATATGTAATCAACACTACTAGTCACCCACATGTACCAATCTGAGGTTCTGGTATAAAGATTGAACATAAGAGATGATCTAGGGTTTGAAAGGAGATGGTGCTGGTGAATATGTTGATGAAGATTGGCCTCCTTAGATGAGAGGGTTGTTGGTTATGATGATGACGATGATTTCCCCCTCCGGGGGGGGGGGGGGTAAGTTCCCCCGGCGGAATCGCTCCACCGGAGGGAAAAAGTGCTCCTACCCAAGTTCCGCCTCGAGATGGTTGTGCTCTGTCCTGAAAGTCCTCTCCTTATTTTTTCTAGGTCAAAATGATTTATATACCAGAAGATGGGCATCGGAGGTGGGCCGAGGAGGGCACATCCCACCAGGGCGCGCCTGGGCTCCCTAGCTCACCTAGGTGGGTTGTGCCCACCTGGTGGCCCCCCTCTGTTAGTTATTCGCTCCAATACCCTATTCCATAAAAATTCCTCGTCAAGTTGCATCTCATTTGGAGTTGTGCAGAATAGGTAGCCTGACGTAGCTTTTTCAGGTCCAGATTTCCAGCTACCGGAATTCTTCCTCTTTGTGTGAACCTTGCATATTATGAGAGAAAAGGCATTAGAATTACTCCAAAAGCATTATTATGCATAAAAACATTATAAATAACAGTAGGTAAACATGATGCAAAGTGGACGTATCACAGGCCTTCTACGAGTCCAGGTCTACGAGTCATGCGCCTTGGAGCATACCGAGAGGGCCAAGTAAACCCGCAGAGGGCCATCAAGCTCGTCACATAACGATCCTGAAGAGGACTTCAATCAGGTGTTTAACATGGCTGAGTGCACGGGTCCCCACAGAGGGTGGGCAGTCGAACTGATGCGCTTTCTTTAGGAAAGGAATCGTTGGTAATCAATCGGATTGATTCGTCCTGGAAAGCTCAGGATTTTAATTCGCGTGTTCGCGTGCCGAAGCGGTAACATCATGGGTTAGTGGGAAAGTGGGGGCGTGGCTCCTCGACTTTTGTGCATGATCCCCACCTATCTTGTGCAAAGCCTTGCCGCGCGGGCCATCAATCCGGGGATTCGGGGTGAGAGATCCGGCCAGAGATTTTGTCTGCTGATATAAAAGGCTTGGGGATAGAGGTCTGGCCCTCAGATCCCCTTCTCCTCGCTCCGACTCCTTTGCCTCCTTTCTCCTCTCGGATGTGCAGCAATGGCGCGGGATTCCACGGCCAAGGCGGAGAAGGCAAAGAAGGTAGGGAAGGGCACTTCCTCCAGCTCTAGCACGACGATCGGTGGTGCGGCGGGGGATGGGATCCCGTCGCACGTCACTGCTCGGTAGTTGGAGGAGCTGGCGGAGGAATGGTTGATCCCGCATGAAGGATGGAGCCATCTGGGTGCGGGGGAGGTCGAACCGGCGCCTCAGGAGGACAAGCGCATCCTGCTCATCACCCACGTCGAGCGAGGTTTCTCGATGCCGCCCATCACTTCTTCAGGGTGTTCCTCGACTACTTTGGTGCTCAACTCCATCACCTTCCCCCCAATGCCATTATATACCTCTCGCCCTTCATCTCCCCCTATGAGAACTTCTTGGGTTTTCACCCCCACCGGGGTCTCTTCAAATATATCTTCACATGTCGATCGATGACTGTGAAGAAAGACTCGCCGACTGGAGAGAAAACCAACGTCACCCAGCTGTGCAGGGATCTAGGCATCTAGGTTCGCGGAGGGAGATCTTTCCCTGAGCTTCCCTGACTCTGTTAAGGGGTGGACGGGCACTTGGTTCTACTGTAGGGATGTCCCCAGCGCTAGCACTCGGTCAGGCCTCCTATCGTACTCCTCGGAGAGAGTGAGATCTCCCCCATCGCTCTCTGTGGTGAAGGAGGAGAAGGCGGAGGTCGACATCTTGTCCATTGCTATCATTAGTGCCGTGAACGCATGCGCCAATGATACGTCTCCAACGTATCTATAATTTTTGATTGCTCCATGCCATATTATCTACTGTTTTGGGCAATATTGGGCTTTATTATCCACTTTTATATTATTTTTGGGACTAACCTATTAACCGGAGGCCCAGCCCAGATTTGCTGTTTTATGCCTATTTAAGTGTTTTGAAGAAAAGGAATATCAGACGGAGTCGAAACGGAACGAAATCAACTAGAGAAGTTATTTTTGGAACGAAAGCCACCCGATGGACTTGGACCCCACGTCAAGGAAGGAACGAGGAAGCCACGAGGGTGGGGGGCGCGCCCACCCCCCTAGGGCGCGCCCCCTGCCTCGTGGGGCCCTCGTGGCTCCCCTGACGTACTTCTTCCACCTATATATCTCCATATACCCTAAAAACATCGGTGAGCACAATAGATCGGGAGTTCCGCCACCAGAAGCCTCCGTAGCCACCGAAAACCAATCTAGACCCGTTCCGGCGCCCTGCCGGAGGGGGCAATCCCTCTCCGGTGGCCATCTTCATCAACCCGTGCTCTCCATGACGAGGAGGGAGTAGTTCTCCCTCGGGGCTGAGGGTATGTACCAGTAGCTATGTGTTTGATCTCTCTCTCTTTCTCTCTCTCGTGTTCTTGAGGTGATACGATCTTGATGTATCGCGAGCTTTGCTATTATAGTTGGATCCTATGTTTCTCCTCCCCCTCTTCTCTCTTGTAATGAATTGAGTTTTCCCTTTGGAGTTATCTTATCGGATTGAGTCTTTAAAGATTTGAGAACACTTGATGTATGTCTTTCCGTGGATATCTGTGGTGACAATGGGATATCACGTGATTCACTTGATGTATGTTTTGGTGGTCAACTTGCGGGTTCCGCCCATGAACCTATGCATAGGGGTTGGCACACGTTTTCATCGTGATTCTCCGGTAGAAACTTTGGGGCACTCTTTGAGTTCCTTTGTGTTGGTTGAATAGATGAATCTGAGATTGTGTGACGCATATCGTATAATCATACCCACGGATACTTGAGGTTACATTGGAGTATCTAGGTGACATTAGGGTTTTGGTTGATTTGTGTCTTAAGGTGTTATTCTAGTACGAACTCTAGGGCTGTTTGTGACACTTATAGGAATATCCCAACGAATTGATTGGAAAGAATAACTTTGAGGTGGTTTCGTACCCTACCATAATCTCTTCGTTCGTTCTCCGCTATTAGTGACTTTGGAGTGACTCTTTGTTGCATGTTGAGGGATAGTTATGTGATCCAATTATGTTAGTATTGTTGAGGGAACTTATACTAGTGAAAGTATGAACCCTAGGCCTTATTTCTTAGCATTGCAATACCGTTTACGCTCACTTTTATCACTTGTTACCTTGCTGTTTTTATTATTTCAGATTACAAATACAATTATCTACTATCCATATACCACTTGTTTCACCATCTCTTCGCCGAACTAGTGCACCTATACAACTTACCATTGTACTGGGTGTGTTGGGGACACAAGAGACTCTTTGTTATTTGGTTGCAGGGTTGCTTGAGAGAGACCATCTTCATCCTACACCTCCTACGGATTGATAAACCTTAGGTCATCCACTTGAGGGAAATTTCCTACTGTCCTACAAACCTTTGCACTTGGAGGCCCAACAACGTCTACAAGAAGAAGGTTGTGTAGTAGACATCAAGCTCTTTTCTGGTGCCGTTGCCGGGGAGGTGAGTGCTTGAAGGTATATCTTTAGATCTTGCAATCGAGTCTTTTAGTTTCTTGTTTTATCACTAGTTTAGTTTATAAAAGAAAACTATAAAAAATGGAATTGAGTTTGTCTCATACACTTCACCTTTTTAATATCTTTCGTGAGTATGATGGAAAGGATAATTGTGCTCAAGTGCTAGAAGAAGAAATCTACAAAATGTTTGGCACTAAATATTTGAATGATGAGCATGATTGCAATGTTGTTAGTATGAATTCCTTGAATATCCATGATGCTAATGATATGCAAAGCCACAAGCTTGGGGAAGCTATGTTTGATGAAGATGATATTTTTTGTCCCCCAAGTTTTGATGAGCAAATTTATTATGATGAAAGCATGCCTACTATATATGATGATTATTGTGATGACACGTATGCTTTAGAGAATAATGATAACAATGAAACTTGTCATCTTGATTTCAATTTTCAATCCCATGATAATTATTTTGTTGAGTTTGCTCCCACTATTATTCGTGAGAAGAATTTTGCTTATGTGGAGAGTAGCAAAATTTCTATGCTTGTAGATCATGAAAAGAATGCTTTAGGTGCTGGTTATATTGTTGAATTCATTCATGATGCTACTGAAAATTACTATGAGGGAGAAACATATGCTTGTAGGAATTGCAATAATATCAAGTTTCCTCTCTATGTGCTTAAAGTTTTGAAGCTATGCTTGTTTTGCCTTCCTATGCTAGTTGATTATTGTTCCCATAAGTTGTTTGGTCACAAAATCCCTATGCATAGGAAGTATATTAGACTTAAATGTGCTAGTCATATTATTCATGATGCTCTCTTTATGTTTCAATTCTTATCTTTTATGTGAGCATCATTGAAATCATCATGCCTAGCTAGGGGCTTTAAACAATAACGCTTGTTGGGAGGCAACCCAATTTTATTTTTTTGTTCCTTACTTTTTGTTCCTGTTTAGTAATAAATAATTCATCTAGCCTCTGTTTAGATGTGGTTTTATGCTTTTAATTAGTGTTTGTGCCAAGTAGAACCTTTGGGAAGACTTGGGGAAAGTCTTGTTGATCATGCTGTCAAAAACAGAAACTTTAGCGCTCACGAGAATTGCTGCCATTTTTATTTGGAGAGTGCTATTTAGTTAATTATTTTTGCAGATGATTAATAGATAAATTCCTCAGGTCCAGAAATTTATTTGAGAATTTTATGAGTTCCAGAAGTATACGTTCCAGATTACTACAGACTGTTCTGTTTTTGACAGATTCTGTTTTCATTGTGTTGTTTGCTTATTTTGATGAATCTATGGCTAGTAAAATAGTTTATAAACCACAGGGAAATTGGAATACGGTAGGTTTAACACCAATATAAATAAAGAATGAGTTCATTATAGTACCTTGAAGTGGTGATTTACTTTCTTATACTAACGGAGCTTACGAGTTTTCTGTTAAGTTTTGTGTTGTGAAGTTTTCAAGTTTTGGTAAAGATTCAATGGACTATGGAATAAGGAGTGGCAAGAGCCTAATCTTGGGGATGCCCAAGGCACCCCAAGGTAATATTCAAGGACAACCAAGAGCCTAATCTTGGGGATGCCCCGGAAGGCATCCCCTCTTTCGTCTTCGTTCATCGGTAACTTTACTTGGAGCTTTTTTTTATTCACCACATGATATGTGTTTTGCTTGGAGTGTCAATTTATTTTGTTAGGATTTTCTTACTGTTATTTAGAACAATATTTTGCATCTTTTATTTCAATAAAAGTGGCATTGATAGCCTTTACTATGCCTATGTTACAAGTATACATGTTGCTGTTTGAAAACAGAAAGTTTACCGCTGTTGCAATAATTCCCTAGAAAATTCAGAATGTGATAAAACGTTGAAAGCTTTTGCATATTAATCTATGATAAATTTACTACAGTGGAAATTTTCTTTCATAATTTTTGGAGCTAGGGAAGTATGGATGTTGTAGCATTCTTTACAGACTATCCTGTTTAGGCAGATTGCTGTTATGTTTGCATTGTTTGCATATGTTTGCTTCTTTAATGATTCTATTTGAGGATAGGACTATTAAATATGCAGAGACATTTAGTATGCAATGTTGAATAATAATTTTAGTGATTTGCTACAGTATAGTATGATAAGGTTTTGGCAATGGTTTATACTAACTTATCTCACGAGTCCTTGTTGAGTTTTGTGTGGATGTAGATTTTGAGATTTAGGGAGACCGTGATATGAGAGGAATTAAGGAGACACAAAAGCTCAAGCTTGGGGATGCCCAAGGCATCCCAAGATAATATTTCAAGAAGTCTCAAGCATCTAAGCTTGGGGATGCCCCGGTTGGCATCCCACCTTTCTTCTTCAACAACTATCGGTTAGTTTCGGTTGATCCTAAGTTTTTGCTTCTTCACATGATGTTTGCCATTCTTAGAATGTCATTTTATTTTGCTTTGCTTGCTGTTTGAATAGAATACAAAGATCTGAAATTATTAAATCTTAGAGAGTCTTCACATAGTCGCATAATTATTCGACTACTCATTGATCTTCACTTAAATCTTTCGGGGTAGTTTGTCATTTGCTCTAGTGCTTCACTTATATCTTTTAGAGCATGGTGGTAGTTTTATTTTGAAGAAATAGATGAACTCTCGTGCTTCACTTATATTATTTTGAGATTCTTAAATAGCATGGTAATTTTCTTAAAATCCTAATATGCTAGGTATACAAAAAGAATAATAAAATTCTCTTATGAGTGTGTTGAATACTATGAGAAGTTTGATACTTGATAATTGTTTTGAGATATGGAGATGGTGATATTAGAGTCATGCTAGTTTAGTAGTTGTGAATTTGAGAAATACTTGTGTTGAAGCTTGTGATTCCCGTAGCATGCACGTATGGTGAACTGTTATGTGATGAAGTCGGAGCATGATTTATTTATTGATTGTCTTCCTTATGAGTGGCGGTCGGGGATGAGCGATGGTCTTTTCCTACCAATCTATCACCCTAGGAGCATGCGTGTAATACTTTGCTTTGATAACTTGTAGATTTTTGCAATAAGTATATGAGTTCTTTATGACTAATGTTGAGTCCATGGATTATACACACTCTCACCCTTCCACCTTTGCTAGCCTCTCTAATACCGCGCACCTTTCGCTGGTATCATACACCCACCATATACCTTCCTCAAAACAGCCACCATACCTACCTATTATGGCATTTCCATAGCCATTCCGCGATATATTGCCATGCAACTTTCCACTGTTCTGTTATTATGACACGCTTCATCATTGCCATATTGCTTTGCATGATCATGTAGTTGACATCGTATTTGTGGCAAAGCCACCGTTCATAATTCTTTCATACATGTCACTCATGAATCATTGCACATCCTGGTACACCGCCAGAGGCATTCACATAGAGTCATATTTTATTCTAAGTATCGAGTTGTAATTGTTGAGTTGTAAAAATAAAAGTGTGATGATCATCATTATTAGAGTATTGTCCCAGTGAGGAAAGGATGATGGAGACTATGATTCCCCCACAAGTCGGGATGAGACTCCGGACGAAAAAAGAGAGGCCAAAGAAGCCCAAATAAAAAAAAAGAAAAGAGGCCATAAAAAAAGAGAAGGCCCAAAAATAATAATAATAAAAATAATAAAAAAATGAGAGAAAAAGAGAGAAGGGGCAATGCTACTATCCTTTTACCACACTTGTGCTTCGAAGTAGCACCATGATCTTCATAGTAGAGAGTCTCTCATGTTATCACTTTCATATACTAGTGGGAATCTTTCATTATAGAACTTGGCTTGTATATTCCAATGATGGGCTTCCTCAAATTGCCCTAGGTCTTCATGAGCAAGCAAGTTGGATGCACACCCACTTAGTTTCTTTTTGAGCTTTGATATACTTATAGCTCTAGTGCATCCGTTGCATGGCAATCCCTACTCACTCACATTGATATCTATTGATGGGCATCTCCATAGCCCGTTGATACGCCTAGTTGATGTGAGACTATCTTCTCCCTTTTTGTCTTCTCCACAACCACCATTCTATTCCACCTATAGTGCTATGTCCATGGCTCACGCTCATGTTGATAGAGGCAAAGGTGTCCCGTCTTTCGATGAGATGGTGGCTATCGTTTTAGAGGAAGTCGACTTTGACGATCCGACTACGAACGTGCGAGGACGTCGCGCCTTAGCAATCGTTAAACCAACTCCGAGGGGTTATTGACCACGCCGGAGCATGATCAACCTGACCACGAGGGCCTGTTTCCTGCGAGCAAACGAAGAACAAGCAAGAAACTGAGATTACAATCTGAATATTGCGAATATAAGATGAAAACTTTATTGATCAAGGTGGGGTTCTGTGACGTCTTGGTCTGGTCGTTGGACACAAACGAAGTACGCGAAGTTGCAGCTATGGCGAACTTTTAATCTAAACAAAACCCAAAGTCTAAACGATGCCCTAAGGGCTGTATATATGGAGGAGAGAGGGGGAATTTCGTGGCCCTTGGTGGAGGGGTCCGAAACCAACCCTAACTCTTGTTTCCCCACATATACTCTAAAAATAGCCTATACTTAAGTATTTCGAAAATACATGGGCCTGGCCCAATAATAAGGTGACGCAGCACCTAGAATAGCCTCTGGACGAAATTTATGAAGTGGCATCTTGTATATTTCGTCCCATGCTTCATGCACTCATTATGGTGGCTTCAGAGTCCTGGAATCATCACTTGTAACTCCGTTCTTGTTCCCCTTGCACATGCCATCATCTCCATGCTTGAACTTGCTCCAAGGTTCATCTTTCTTGTCCAAGCTAGGCCCTTCATTTGTAAGCAAAACAAATGTATCCAACTTAGGCAACATCATATTCACATGAACATTAGAATCGTTACCAAGAAACGAAAGTACCTGATAATTCAATTGGCGTGCGCGAGCTCTAGTAATTGGTCCAGTATGTACAGCAGCAGGGGCTGTGGGTGTAACAATGGTATTGATGTCCTCATAATCCTCCCCTTCTTGAAATGAAGTCGTCCTCGACGAAAGTTCATCGTCCTCACCCAAATAAGGCTTCAAATCTGCAATGTTAAAAGTGGGACTAACCCCAAAATCTGCTGGCAGCTCAAGTTTATATGCATTATCATTTATTTTCTCTAACACCTTAAAAGGACCATCAGCACGTGGCATTAGCTTTGATTTGCGCAAATTAGTAAATCTATCCTTATGCAAATGTAACCAAACAAGATCTCCACGTGCAAACACAACATGTTTTCTACCCTTATCTCCAGCAAGTTTATATTTAGCATTCATACGCTCAATGTTTTCCTTAGTTAACTCATGCATTTTTAAAATCAATTCAGCACGTTCTTTAGCATCAAAATTAACCTTCTCCGAAGATGGAAGAGGCAACAAATCAATAGGTGCACGAGGTAGGAAACCATACACAATTTCAAAAGGGCACATCTTAGTAGTGGAATGCAATGAACGATTATAAGCAAATTCAATATGAGGCAAGCATTCTTCCCACATTTACTTGTTATTCTTCAAAACAGCCCTAAGCATAGTAGACAATGTTCTATTGACTACTTTAGTTTGTCCATCAGTTTGGGGGTGACAAGTAGTACTAAAAAGCAGTTTAGTCCCCAACTTAGCCCATAAACATCTCCAAAAGTGGCTAGGAAATTTAGTATCACGATCTAAAACAATAGTATTTGGCACACCATGCAAGCGAATAATTTCACGAAAGAACAAATCAGCAACATTAACAGCATCATCGCTTTTATGACATGGTATAAAGTGTGCCATTTTCGAGAACCTATCCACGACAACAAATATGCTATCCCTCCCCTTCTTTGTTCGAGGTAAACCTAAAACAAAGTCCATAGATATATCCTCCCAAGGAACACTTGATAGAGGCAAAGGTGTCCCGTCTTTCGGTGAGATGGTGGCTATCATTTTAGAGGAAGTCGACTTTGACGATCCGACTATGAACGTGCAAAGAGGAAGGCACGTCCTCGAATGAAAATAATGCCTCTTTGACACAAAAGCATAGCAAACAGATTTGCTGAAATCTAGATCATCAATATCAGATTTTGTGGCAAGTAAACATGCACTTTTTTCAATTTAATTTCAGAAGCAACACTAGATGGTTTATTATTAGATTTCATTTGTTACTCAAATTCTTTTGCTACAATCTGATTTTCACTCTTATTTTTCTCCTGTTTTGCTTTATTAGCTCTATTAGTATCATCTTTCAAAATGGATTCAGGAGTCATAGGAAGCAAAGTAATATTTTTATCCTTATGAACAAGTATACTGATTGTTTCTACCATGGTGTACAGAATTTTTATCAAATTGCCATGGTCTACCAAGTAATAAGGAACATGCTTGCATAGGTACCACATCACAATCAACATAATCAGCATATGTAGAGATACTAAAATACACACGAACAATACGTGTTACCTTAACCTTGTCGCTGTTGTTGAACCATTGGATGTAGTAAGGATGTGGATGTGGTCTTGTGGTGAGAGATAGCTTCTCCACCATCTCCATGCTAGCCAAGTTATTGCAGCTCCCTCCATCTATGATGACGCGAACAGAACGTTCCTTCACAACTCCCTTTGTATGGAACAAATTATGCTTCTGATTTTGTTCAGCTTGTGTGACCTGCACACTCAAAACACGTTGAGCAACTAAACATTCATACCTGTCAGCATCTTCAGGAGCCATGTATTGCGTCTCATGATCAGAATCATCTCCATCGTGTTCTTCATGTGTAGTAAGAGCCAAAGTCTCCTCATCATAGTCACTAGCGGACTCATACCCACCAACCTCAGTAGCAATCATCACACGCTGAGATTGGCATTCTCTCGCAAAATGTCCTCTTCCCTTACAACGACGACAAATAATATCACTTGTGTGCCCTGTTGATGCCATGGAAGAAGAAGAGCTCTGCGCAGGTCCGGCAGGTGTGCTCTTGGCAGATAGTGGTGGTTGTGCCTGCTTTCTTGTATCACGGTTAGAGGTGGCACCTAATGGAGGTGCTGGTGGAGTGGAAGTAGAGGATGCACGTGGTGTCCATGATGAAGATCGACCTGCAGAAAAGTTAGTTCGCGCCAATGCCTGTCGATCCTACACTTCACGTTCAGCTTTACAAGCAAGATGGAATAAACGAGTGATATTAGTATACTCCTTATACTCTAGAATGGTCTGAATCTCTCTATTTAATCCACCCATAAAACGTGCAAGCATAGCTTCATTCTCCTCAACAATACCACATCTAATCATGCCAGTTTATAATTCCTGATAATATTCTTCTACAGAATTTTTTCCTTGTCTTAAGCGCTGCAATTTTTGAAGTAATTCACATTGATAATATGGTGGAACCCAACGAGTACGCATAGCAGTTTTCAAAGTAGCCCAAGTAGCTGGAATAGGATATAATCTACAATGTTCAGACCACCAAACACATGCAAAGCTAGTGAAAGCACAAACAGCAGCAGGAACACGTCTCTCCTCAGGATATTGTAAACATGTAAATCGTTGTTCAGTTTCTAACTCCCAAGTAAGATATATATCAGGAACATATCTACCCTCAAATGGTGGAATATTCAATTTTAGTTTAAGGAGATGGTCATGATCTCGTACCTGAGGGTGAGCCCTACCATTGCCATTATTTGCATGTGGACGACCTGGTGGTTGCGGTGCTGGTGGTGGCACGTAGTTCTGATTTTGATCAACCTCATCCTCGTAATCTCCCGCAAAATCATCCTCCTCCGCATTAGCAGTAGGAGCCACAGAAGTATCAACAGCAGCACCAACAGTTTGGCCAGGTGCAAGAGGGAGACGGCTCGCTCGGCGGAGGGTTGTTTCGCGATGTGGAGGTAGTCGTCGTCGTCGTCGTCGTCGTCGTTGTTGTTGTTGTTGTTGTTGTTGTTGTTGTTGTTGTTGTTGTTGTTGTTGTTGTTGTTGTTTTTGTTGTTTTTGTTGTTGTTGTTGTTGTTGTTGTTGTTGTTGTTGTTGTTGTTGTTGTTGTTGTTGTTGTTGTTGTTGTT
>NC_041384.1:339851411-339856681 GCF_002162155.2 Triticum dicoccoides
TTGTTGTGCGTTAGGTGCAACCGGTGGTGGTGGTGGAAGACGCACGAGCAATTCATTAAACCTGTTATCGAGCTTTGTTTCGAACGTCTTCTCCATGCCATCGATCTTCTCCATGGCCTCTTCAAATCTGTTTAGCACATCTTGCACCTGTCCACTCATCATTTGCTGAAATTTATCATGCAACTCCTTATTCGTCATGTTCTCCCAGTCAGTCTCGTCGGCTTGTGATCCTGCCATGGTTAGCAACAATAGAAACACACAAGAATATGATCCCACAGAATACTAACAAGAGGTGTTGGTGATGTCACAAATCCGTTAAGCAAATCTCAAATTCTTACCAGTTCTTACCCAGCAGCAGGCGGTGATTGGCAACCATCATAGTCAAAACTCTCAAAGCTTGGATAGAGCAATTACCAGGGAGAGTCAAACGTACGACGTAGATGTATGTGGAGCTGGGAAGGCTTATAATATGGTAGCAAAAAGGGTCAGCAATAATCAATTCAGAGATGCAAAGTTGAATAAACGCTCAACGACGATACTGTGCTGGTGCTAGGCTAGACCGTGCTAGAGACGCGAGCCTAGAACACTAACAAAATCACGGCGCTGCACGTAAACAAAGGAGGAGCATGCTCTGATTTTTTCTCTCACTTTTTTTCCTCTTTTTTTGCTCCGCAACATTTTTTTTTTGAAAAAGTCTACAAATGGTCTAAAAACTGCCTAGCCAGAATTTTCCAGACTTAGTTTTTTTGAGTTTGGAACTATTTTTCTTCTGTAGCTGGCTCGAAAGTTGGGGAGTCCTACTTTGTCACGACTCGGAGTATCGCGTGATCTGGAACTCGAAAACAAAGCAACAAATACTGGACTCGGACTAGGACTGGTGGCGGAGATGAATCTGGTGGAATCTCGGATTGGTGGCGGCGATGAATCTGGTGGAAATCGGACTGGTGGCAGATTTATGTTGCAGGTGGACTCGGATTGGCGTGATGGCGGTGGATATGTGGTGGCGTATATGGACTCGGATTGGTGGTGAATATGTGGTGGTGAATATGGCAGCGACGATGAAGTTGGTGTGGTGGTGGTATATGGCAGCAACGATGATGATGATGCAGTGGTGATATATGGCAGCGGCGACGTGACAACCTGTGAACAGAACTCGAAACTCTAAAGGACTAGACGCTAAGACCAGCAACTTAACACGACGATGCAACCGCAAATTCAACAAAGCAAATACAGAAAAGATTATGCAAAGGCTCAGATTGGTTCGGATAGGATGAACTAACCCTTTTTTTTTTGCTTTTTCCTGGACTATAGGTACGAAGAACAGACTCGATCTAAACTATGAAAAACTGTAAAATCTCACCGAGCAACCTGGAAATCTGATACCACTTGATAGAGGCAAAGGTGTGCCGTCTTTCGATGAGATGTTGGCTATCATTTTAGAGGAAGTCGACTTTGACGATCTGACTACGAACGTGCGAGGACGTCGCGCCTTAGCAATCGCTAAACCAACTCCGAGGGGTTATCGACCACGTAGGAGCACAATCAACCTGACCACGAGGGCCTGTTTCCTGCGAGCAAACGAAGAACAAGCAAGAAACTGAGATTGCAATATGGATATTGCAAATATAAGATGAAAGCTTTATTGATCAAGGTGGGGTTCTGTGACGTCTTGGTCTGGTCGTTGGACACAAACGAAGTACGCGAAGTTGCAGCTATGGCGAACTTTTAATCTAAACAAAACCCAAAGTCTAAACGATGCCCTAAGGGCTGTATATATGGAGGAGATAGGGGGAATTTCGTGGCCCTTGGTGGAGGGGTCCGAAACCAACCCTAACTCTTGTTTCCCCACACATACTCTAAAAACAACATATACTTAAGTATTTCGAAAATACATGGGCCTGGCCCAATAATAAGGTGACGCAGCACCTAGAATAGCCTCTAGATGAAATTTATGAAGTGGCATCTTGTATATTTCGTCCCATGCTTCATGCACTCATTATGGTGGCTTCAGATTCCTGGAATCATCACTTGTAACTCCGTTCTTGTTCCCCTTGCGCATGCCATCATCTCCATGCTTGAACTTGCTCCAAGGTTCATCTTTCTTTTCCAAGCTAGGCCCTTCATTTGTAAGCAAAACAAATGTATCCAACTTAGGCAACATCATATTCACATGAACATTAGAATCATTACCAAGAAATGAAAGTACCTGATAATTCAATTGGCGTGCGTGAGCTCTAGTAATTGGTCCAGTATGTACAGAAGCAGGGGCTGTGGGTGTAACAATGGTATTGATGTCCTCATCATCCTCCCCTTCTTGAAATGAAGTCGTCCTCGACGAAAGTTCATCGTCCTCACCCAAATAAGGCTTCAAATCTGCAATGTTAAAAGTGGGACTAACCCCAAAATCTGCTGGCAGCTCAAGTTTATATGCATTATCATTTATTTTCTCTAACACCTTAAAAGGACCATCAGCACGTGGCATTAGCTTTGATTTGCGCAAATTAGGAAATCTATCCTTACGCAAATGTAACCAAACAAGATCTACACATGCAAACACAACATGTTTTCTACCCTTATCTCCAGCAAGTTTATATTTAGCATTCATACGCTCAATGTTTTCCTTAGTTAACTCATGCATTTTTAAAATCAATTCAGCACGTTCTTTAGCATCAAAATTAGCCTTCTCCGAAGATGGAAGAGGCAACAAATCAATAGGTGCACGAGGTAGGAAACCATACGCAATTTCAAAAGGGCACATCTTAGTAGTAGAATGCAATGAACGATTATAAGCAAATTCAATATGAGGCAAGCATTCTTCCCACATTTTCTTGTTATTCTTCAAAACATCCCTAAGAATAGTAGACAATGTTCTATTGACTACTTTAGTTTGTCCATCAGTTTGGGGGTGACAAGTAGTACTAAAAAGCAGTTTAGTCCCCAACTTAGCCCATAAACATCTCCAAAAGTGGCTAAGAAATTTAGTATCACGATCTAAAACAATAGTATTTGGCACACCATGCAAGCGAATAATTTCACGAAAGAACAAATCAGCAACATTAACAACATCATCGCTTTTATGACATGGTATAAAGTGTGCCATTTTCGAGAACCTATCCACGACAACAAATATGCTATCCCCCCCCTTCTTTGTTCGGGGTAAACCTAAAACAAAGTCCATAGATATATCCTCCCAAGGAACACTTGATAGAGGCAAAGGTGTCCCGTCTTTCGATGAGATGGTGGCTATCATTTTAGAGGAAGTTGACTTTGATGATCCGACTATGAACGTGCAAAGAGGAAGGCACGTCCTCGAATGAAAATAATGCCTCTTTGCACACAAAAGCATAGCAAACAGATTTGCTGAAATCTAGATCACCAATATCAGATTTTGTGGCAAGTAAACATGCACTTTTCAATTTAATTTTAGAAGCAACACTAGATGGTTTATTATTAGGTTTCATTTGTTACTCAAATTCTTTTGCCACAATCTGATTTTCACTCTTATTTTTCTCCTGTTTTGCTTTATTAGCTCTATTAATATCATCTTTCAAAATGGATTCAGGAGTCATAGGAAGCAAAGTAATATTTTTATCCTTATGAACAAGTATACTGATTGTTTCTACCATGGTGTATATAATTTTTATCAAATTGGCATGGTCTACTAAGTAATAAGGAACATGCTTGCATAGGTACCACATCACAATCAACATAATCAGCATATGTAGAGATACTAAAATACACACGAACAATACGTGTTACCTTAACCTTGCCGCCGTTGTTGAACCATTGGATGTAGTAAGGATGTGGATGTGGTCTTCTGGTGAGAGATAGCTTCTCCACCATCTCCATTCTAGCCAAGTTATTGCAGCTCCCTCCATCTATGATGACACGAACAGAACGTTCCTTCACAACTCCCTTTTTATGGAACAAATTATGCTTCTGATTTTGCTCAGCTTGTGTGACCTGCACACTCAAAACATGTTAAGCAACTAAACATTCATACCTGTCAGCATCTTCAGGAGCCATGTATTGCGTCTCATGATCAGAATCATCTCCATCATGTTCTTCACGTGTAATAAGAGCCAAAGTCTCCTCATCATAGTCACTAGCGGACTCATACCCACCATCCTCAGTAGCAATCATCACACGCTGAGATTGGCATTCTCTCGCAAAATGTCCTCTTCCCTTACAACGACGACAAATAATATCACTTGTGTGCCTTGTTGATGCCATGGAAGAAGAAGAGCTCTGCGCAGGTCCGACAGGTGTGCTCTTGGGAGATAGTGGTGGTTGTGCCTGCTTTCTTGTATCACGGCTAGAGGTGGCACCTGATGGAGGTGCTGGTGGAGTGGAAGTAGAGGATGCACGTGGTGTCCATGATGAAGATCGACCTGCAGAAAAGTTAGTTCGCGCCAATGCCTGTCGATCCTGCACTTCACGTTCAGCTTTACAAGCAAGATGGAATAAACGAGTGATATTAGTATACTCCTTATACTCTAGAATGGTCTGAATCTCTCTATTTAATCCACCCATAAAACGTGCAAGCATAGCTTCATTCTCCTCAACAATACCACATCTAATCATGCCAGTTTATAATTCCTGATAATATTCTTCTACAGAATTTTTTCCTTGTCTTAAGCGCTGCAATTTTTGAAGTAATTCACATTGATAATATGGTGGAACCCAACGAGTACGCATAGCAGTTTTCAAAGTAGCCCAAGTAGCTGGAATAGGATATAATCTACAATGTTCAGACCACCAAACACATGCAAAGCTAGTGAAAGCACAAACAGCAGCAGGAACACGTCTCTCCTCAGGATATTGTAAACATGTAAATCGTTGTTCAGTTTCTAACTCCCAAGTAAGATATATATCAGGAACATATCTACCCTCAAATGGTGGAATATTCAATTTTAGTTTAAGGAGATGGTCATGATCTCGTACCTGAGGGTGAGCCCTACCATTGCCATTATTTGCATGTGGACGACCTGGTGGTTGCGGTGCTGGTGGTGGCACGTAGTTCTGATTTTGATCAACCTCATCCTCGTAATCTCCCGCAAAATCATCCTCCTCCGCATTAGCAGTAGGAGCCACAGAAGTATCAACAGCAGCACCAACAGTTTGGCCAGGTGCAAGAGGGAGACGGCTCGCTCGGCGGAGGGTTGTTTCGCGATGTGGAGGTAGTCGTCGTCGTCGTCGTCGTCGTCGTTGTTGTTGTTGTTGTTGTTGTTGTTGTTGTTGTTGTTGTTGTTGTTGTTGTTGTTGTTGTT